>NC_134488.1:120610099-120772599 GCF_040206685.1 Ascaphus truei | reverse complement strand
ATGTATTTCTAACTATGAAACGTATTACTGCAGCATTGTTTCTCGATAACCACGCAAAAGAAAAATGGTTTTAAAACCTAGTAGCCCATAGCACAGCGCACGGCGTTTAGCCAACTTCTGCTAGGAAGGTCCTAGCACGCTGAGCTTTGCTGTGAGCGCTGTTGTGGTAAAACCATGAAAAAGGTTATAGCGCAATCTTTATAAAGTTATATAAAAATTGATGAATGAAAGTCCCCCTATTTTAAATTGTTCCAACCTTATAGGCGTAAGGGGATTTTCATTCAGCCGGCCGAAACAGAGGGAAACACTTAAGTTGTAATTACTGTACTTTTGAAGTGTATAGCAGGAAGTCCCTGTGAGATGAGCAATGCATATTTAACTCGGACATCTAAGACCAAGTTGATTCATATCTACAGTGTCTGAAAAAGTACGTAGTTAAAAAGATTTAGCCGACTAAAGCGTGAAGTGGGGAGGGGAAATGCAAGTATCCCCATCTTAGTAAATGTGTGGGCAAATGGCCCAGATGTCCGGCCAACTCAGACAAAATGTCGCCAGGTATGGGGTCTGGTATGCTAAGCGGCAAAGGTGCGAAGTTCGCGCATGCCCTTAGCAAACTAAGAAGCCCTCTGCCAGGTTTTGCCAAGTATGGGCAACTCTGGGATAGGTAGGAATATTATTCCCACGAACGAGATTGGCTGCAGAGGGTACAGATAGGGATTTTTACTGCATACGAATCCCTGCAGCCGATCGGGAGTCAGATTCATCTAACCTGGATTTTAAACTTTGCAACATCGTAACCCAAGTCAAGAGTTCGAAAGAACTAAGGAATCCAGAACCAATTCTTCGGCGGTAGAACGAAGTAAGCAGCTGCGGAGGAAAAACAGTGGTTGCGAGAGGCGCCACTATCCAAAGATTATTTTCGGCTCTGTGTGCGCTCCCGCTCCTGGGAAATTGTGCCTAGAGACTATTTCTAAAGATTTCATTCCGGAAATAGAAGATTGCGTTTTCCCCTGTCCCAGTAAGTGTATTTCAAGTGTTTTTTGTAAACTAAGCTGTGTATGTTCATTCTGTAAATAAATCACAATTTATTTTATCTCTTGCTTTGCTCAAAGGATCTGGGTATTATGGTGTTAAAAGTTCTGGTCTACTGTGACAATTAGACAGTTAGGATTTTATGTTACAAACATCCCTGTCTGATTTTGGTCAATTGATTAGATATGACTGTAATAACCACAGCAGAACATTTCAAGGGAGCCCTAGAATATTAGGGAGTGGCTTATATCACTTCCTCTGCAGGAAGTAGGAGAAAACAGAAGATTTTTGCCTCTCTAGCAGTAAACATGATTTCACACCCAGCACCTACTTCCTCTCACTCACCCAGGTAATATTTCCTACACAGCTGCAGCTTCTCCTCATTAGGGACCCGCTCCAGATTCATCCTTCAGACAGCGAGTGGCACAGACGGGATCAGAAGGAGGTGTAAAGGGAACAACACAACCTGAGGTGACAGTGCAGTATGGGGCACAGATAGGTCAGACAGTGAGCCGCAGAACTGACTGCTGAAAAACAAAAAGGATATCACGATATGTTAAGAGAAGACGTGTGTGTGGGACCTGATTCTACACAGCTTCTGGACATCCGTTCCCTTTAACCACAGACAGTGGGATCACCAACTCCGCCACTGTCAGAAGAGCCTAAAACACTTTACCAGTTAGAAGAAACTTTCAAAGCATCACTCTTCCCCCTCCTCGCACTGCTTACACAACCTGAAGACCATCGCTCCGTGACCTTCTTCCCTGTCAGGCCAGGTCCCCAGTGGCCGCTGCACGTGCCACACACCATAGCACTCTATGGGGCAGGCACCAGTGGCTGTGTGTGTGAAGGTGCGCAAATCGCGATGACGAGTACGCTGGCAGGGAAGACAAGAATGTCGTCTCCCCGTGCCGCGACCACGTGGTCAGCGCACAGCCAATGAAGGGCAGATATGCCCCGTCATGGCCGCGCCCCCTCTGCGCATCCCATCGCGGCTTTCAACTGTGCACGCGCCGCCGGTAACACTGGGACTGCAGCCCAAGAGGAAATGACCATCCCTACCCCCAACAAAGACTTGCACCCCCCACCTTGGAAACATTTTTAGACTTTATATACTTATGGTTTACCCCCGCTACAGCTTAATTATGGACAGAGGAAATGGTGCTGCAAGGGGCGTGTGAACTTATACACTGAAAGACAGACAGAACCCCTGTAGATAGCACTCTAATCCGGTGTTAGATGGTGATTTACTTAAAATATCTTTATTATTAACAACTTCGTTAAAATATTGGGGTTTAAAACAATAATTAAATAATACCAAGTGTTGCTAGCTCTTGGAATAAGTTGTTCCAGAGGAGTGTACAAATATTGGTTAATATCCAGTGTTAGGATATTCACTGGCCCTAGTGTTCATGTGGAGTGAAGGAACTAGAGATGGTTGCAAATGGAACCACATGTGTAGTGCCCCAGTAATAGAATACTAATAGATGCACTGGTTTATTATACCTATACTGTGCTGCTATGTGCTGCAGCCATTAGTACATTATAGATTTGGATAGAGCAAATCTGGGTTAATGTGCACCTAATGGTGTTTACTGTCACCAGCATTTGAGATGGTGGTGCGTGAGTGCAAGTTGGTAGTGCTTTAAACACGTGTGAACCCCAGGTGTGAAGTAACAGTTCTAGAGTTAACAATAGTATTCATGAAATTACTGGTAAGTATTGTAGCGCTGCTGAAACTCCTGTATGGTCAGATACTGAGTTATCAGCTGAGTACTGCTCCTTGTAGGGTTAATAGACCGGTCAACTGTGAAAGACCTTTCCCTAATTGGTGCAGTACTCCTCATATGTGGTAATGGTCTGGCACTCCAGAGGTGAATTGCTGGATGGGGTGCCGTTTTGCTCACTAGATTGTGTCCTATAAGCTATATGCTGTGGTAGGATGTTAGCATTCAGGCTTCCCTCATTGTAACAATAATAGACTGCTAGATGAACAGTGTGCCGTTCCTGTTTGTTGACTCTTAAGACCGTCAGGTCTATCAACAGCCCGTCTCCCCTGCTTCTCAGTGCCATTGTTTTTACAGTCAGGGTCTTTACCTACTGAGCCCCTCCCTCCTCCCTAGGGGCCTTGGAGCTATTAAAACCCCCTTTCTTGCAAGAAACCCCAACGCCCTGGTCTCCTCCTTGCTTTGTGGAGTCCCGCAGAGCATCGCCCCGCAGAGCATCGCACTCTCTCTGCAGGTCTGGTTAGCAGTACAAAGGATTAACCCTCTCAGCCCTGCACGGGTTACATAATGTATAGATTTAAAACGACCATCACATTTCCACCGTCCCCCAAAATACATGCAATATGTTCACCTCCCTTACCACCAACACTGCCAGGAACCCCTCCTCTCAGGCCTATATACAGTATGCTGTGGAGCAGCATCCCGGTGCTAGAGAAGAGTTACCCTCCATTCATTCAGCGCCATGCGTTGCCGGCACCCACGTGATACCAGCCCCAATCATCCAGCTCCAAAGCCCTTAACGATTTAAACACAGGCGCCTTCTAAGCGTTTCCAAGTGGTCGTAGATTTAAACACTTATTATTCTGGCAAAACGCCCTTTGAACCCCCGCTGCCAGGGAAGGCTTTCCTCCTCCGTCCCGGGACACACGGTTCAGAGAGGCCGGATTTGGTAATGTTTGGGATGTAACCGCCCCGTCTCCATGCTCTGTATAACCGGCAGCCTGACAGCCGCGGCAGAGTGGGAGGGATACAGCAAGATTAACCCCTTATGAATTGATGCAGGGGTGGAACACTCCAGGGCCACCAACAGATCAGGTTTTCAGGATATCCCTGCTTCATCACAGGTGGCTCAATTTGTCTCTGCGTCAGCACAGGTGGCTCAATCAGTGTCACACTCCGGTCCTCAAGGGCCACCAACAATTCAGGTTTTCAGGATATCCCTGCTTCAGCACAGGTGGCTCAGTCAAAGACACCCTTGCTGATTGATGCAAAGTGGTTAAAACAGCAGGGAGGTATACAGACACTTTAATAATATAGGTAGCCTTACATGTCGTTAACCAGAAAGCAAACCGGAGGTATAAACTGGGCATCAGATCTGCCACAGACAGCGGACGTCTATCTTTGTGATCTATCCAAGACACAAGGAAGTCGACATTGGGTTTCAAACTGAATATTTCACCTTAAAAAGGAACAAAAGTCTTCCGTAGCAAAAAAATAAAAGGTAAATCGAAACAATTAGTGACATTATATTTTGTATAAGTATTCAATGCTTCTACAACCCTAACGCTGAGTCCATGGTGACTTAGACCGCGCGCCGTCCGGGGGCGTGTCGGGGGGGGGGGGGGGCTGTGACATCACGGAGCTGGTTCACCCTCATTGGGCGAACCCTCACGTGACCGGCCCTGCGCTCCAATGAGTGCTTGAAACTAAAAATTGAATAAGATTTTATTAGCCCCTGCTAAAGCCGCTCTCATTGCGGCTGCAGAGGCTCACTGATAAGTGAGAGCGCGCCTCAGAGGTATAGGGCTGAGTCCAAGGTCAACGCTGAGGCACGCTGACGCTTGTCAGTGAGCCCCTGCAGCCGCAATGGCAGCGGCTTCAGCAGGGGCTCGCGCACGCTTCTGCAGGCGTCCGGAGGCGTAGCACGTAATTTTTTCTCAGTTTCGGCGCTCACGGGAGCGCAGGGCCGGTCACGTGAGCAGTTCGCCCAATGAGGACGAACCAGCTCCGTGATGTCACTGGCCCGCCCCCCCCGACAGCGCGTGAACTAAGGCCAGGGAAAGCACCCGCTATCCCTCAGCGCGCCTCACCATGGACTCAGCCTTAGGCTGCGCTTATAGTGCTGCGACGGCGCGTCAAAACAAATGCATTGCCGCCGCCGCGTGCGCTTATAGTAAGCGTGATGGCTTGGTCGCGATCGCTGGAAGTCATCTCAATTTGATTTTTCCAGCGTCCGCAGCGTGACGTCATCGTCGCCGGCACTATAAGCGCGGCCTTAGAGAGAACTGTACTTTTTTGTGTCCTGTAAAAAGCTCATTCTCATGTTCATCCCACGTCCTCCCTGTTCAGCTGTTTCATGTTGGGCTGATAACTGCGCAACACAAAAGTCGTCAAGTGGAGATTGACAATCTGCCTGGAAGTAAACTGTTAAACAAACCGTTTAAAAAAAAAAAAAAAAGAAGATTAGTTAAAGATTGTAAAAACCTTAGATCACCATGAAAACAGCAAAAGGAGAAATCCAGCAAGGGATATTTTTTTTTTTTTTAATACATAATTGGAACCAGGGCCGACTCCGGAAGTGAACCGTGCTATTGTCACCCCCGGCGCCGCCTGCTGGTGAGACAACATAGTTGCATGATCAGTAGGCAACAGCATTGGCTGCGGCTTGCTATTAGTCGACACTGGTAGCCATGTAGGATTCCCCATGAGGAGACCCACACCCCTCCCCCCCCACCCTCGGCACGGAGAAAGGTAATTATGTTGGGCGCTGGGAGATGCCAGGCGCAGAAAATAACACCGTCCCGCAGCAGAGCGGAAACCCTGGATTCAATGATGTAAAAAAAGAAAAAAGGAATGTGCATGTTTGCAGGGATTGCTGAGGGAAACGTTTAGAATATTATTATTTTAAATATTGCCCGCGTTTTTTCTCCCCTCTAAGAAAAAGCAAATTTGAGCCACCTGTGCTGAAGCAGGGATACCCTGAAAACCCAACCTATTGGTGGCCCAGGAGGACCGGAGTTGGCCACCTCTGCTTTAACCCCTGGGGATGCAAGAGGAGCTTTTAACTCTCCCTTAACATAGAAACCGACACCAGATAAGAACCACATGGTCCCGCCCAGCCTGCCACTTTCCCATCTATTGGGAAACCCCGTCTCCATATTTAGGATACCATGTGTCTACCCAGAGCGGGTTGGAACTGGCTTCCTGTAGGTGCCCTGCACCACCTGTTGGGAGGATATTCCATGAACTACAGGCCTTCTTAAACACACACTGATCCGCAATGCCTCTGGCAGCCAGGGGGTTAATAGCACAATGACACTTTTTGCAGATCCCTGTATTTACAGACAAATTGTCCACGTTCTTCCTTTTTTAACGTCTCCGTCGTGCTTTATAAAAACCAGTCATGTGGGAGAGGCGGACCCAATGCTCCAGCTGTACACTGTATAATGAAAACTGTTCCAAAAGTAGTATGTAGGTTACTTATTACACCTTCACGGACTTAATCTATGGTCCACGTTTCTCCCCCTTGCAAAGGAAGAACTGTGGCCAAGCAGGGACCTCTATACAGGTCTGCTGGTCCTGCCCGATTTTGGGACAAGATCTTCAACATGCTCTGAGGTTTTTGGGGTTCTTAGTTCTCCTGATCCCGCTCTCGTAGGCCCTCCAGTTCAAGGCTCGACTAAGCGGGAGAACAAGTCGATTACACATATTCTAATAACGGCCTTGCATCTAAATGGCGGTTCCCAGGCTTTCCACCGGTTAATCTTCTATATAATGTGTGGCATTTGGCCTATGTGGAAGTGTCCTTAAAGCAGATTCTACCAAATTGAAACTACAGGCATCCCCCGCATTAACGTACGCAATGGGACCGGAGCATGTATGTAACACAGGCATACCCCGCATTAACGTACAGTACGCAATGGGACCGGAGCATGTATGTAACACAGGCATACCCCGCATTAACGTACGCAATGGGACCGGAGCATGTATGTAACACAGGCATACCCCGCATTAACGTACGCAATGGGACCGGAGCATGTATGTAACACAGGCATACCCCGCATTAACGTACGCAATGGGACCGGAGCATGTATGTAACACAGGCATACCCCGCATTAACGTACGCAATGGGACCGGAGCATGTATGTAACACAGGCATACCCCGCATTAACGTAAGCAATGGGACCAGAGCATGTATGTAAAGCGAAAATGTACTTAAACTGAAGCACTCCCTTTATTTCTCCACTTATCGATGCATGTACTGTACTGCAATCGTCATATACGTGCATAACTGATGTAAATAACGCATTTGTAACAGGCTCAATAGTCTCCCCGCTTGCGCACAGCTTCGGTACAGGTAGGAAGCCGGTATTGCTGTTCAGGAGGTGTCGACAGGCGCATGCGTGAGCTGCCGTTTGCCTATTGGGCGATTATGTCCTTACTCGTGACTGTACTTAAAGTGAGTGTCCTTAAACCGGGGTATGCCTGTATCCTGGGGTCCTTGGCAGAATTCAGGTCCTAAGCAAGTTCTAGTTAGGTAATTTCTTGGATTTATAATGGGCCAGTCAGGGCATCTCGATAATTGATCTCCCACTTCAGGTTGGTCACTTGTGGGGAATTAATGTTAACAGATTGCCTGGTGTATGCTATGTGAAATTGACGTTTGACTGGTTCCCCTTTCTCTATCTTATTTTTGTGCCCCATACATAGAGAGAGGAAGAAAAGCAATGATGGTGCAGTACTGAGACAAAGCTGAAATTGGAGGGTGATAGTTATATGGTACGACACGTAACGAAGAAGGGATTTAGGTGCACTCAAACGCAAAACTGCCACGGGTCCACTGACGACCACAAATAGAAAAACAATCCAGACACTCCAGTGGGCTTTAGAAAAATAGATTTAAATGACTTTATTCAAAGGATCGACGTTTCGATCCTAATTTGTCTGTGTGAGGACCAAAACGTCGATCCTTTAAATAAAGTCCATTTAATATATTTTTCTAAAGCCCACTGGAGTGCCTGGGTTATTTTTAACTGTAGATAAGGGAGATCCAACGCACAAGGGATTTGCGAAATAGAAAATTTATTGTGCCACACATACAACGTTTCGACCGTTAGGTCTTTCTCAAGTGACAGGCATCTTATTATTATTATTAAGGTGCCCTGCCCCCAACATACATATATTATTAAGGCGCCCTGCCCCCCACATACATATATTATTATTATTATTATTAAGGCGCCCTGCCCCCCACATACATATATTATTATTATTATTAAGGCGCCCTGCCCCCCACATACATATATTATTATTATTAAGGCGCCCTGCCCCCCACATACATATATTATTATTATTATTAAGGCGCCCTGTCCCCCACATACATATATTATTATTAAGGCGCCCTGCCCCCCACATACATATATTATTATTATGGCACCCTGCCCCCCACATACATATATTATTATTATTATTAAGACGCCCTGCCCCCCACATACATATATTATTATTATTAAGGCGCCCTGCCCCCCACATACATATATTATTATTATTAAGGCTCCCTGCCCCCCACATACATATATTATTATTATTATTATTAAGGCGCCCTGTCCCCCACATACATATATTATTATTATTATTAAGGCGCCCTGTCCCCCACATACATATATTATTATTAAGGCGCCCTGCCCCCCACATACATATATTATTATTATGGCACCCTGCCCCCCACATACATATATTATTATTAAGGTGCCCTGTCCCCCACACACATATTATTATTATTAAAGGTGCCCTGTCCCCCACATACATATATTATTAAGGCGTCCTGCCCCCCACATACATATATTATTATTATTAAGGCGCCCTGCCCCCCACATACATATATTATTATTATTATTAAGGCGCCCTGCCCCCACATACATATATTATTATTAAGGCACCCTGCCCCCCACATACATATATTATTATTATTAAGGCGCCCTGCCTCCCACATACATATATTATTATTAAGGTGCTCTGTCCCCCACATACATATATTATTATTAAGGTGCTCTGCCCCCCACATACATATATTATTATGATTATTAAGGTGCTCTGTCCCCCACATACATACGTATATTATTATTATTGTGCCCTGCCCCCCACACACTTATTATTATTATTATTATTAAAGGTGCCCTGCCCCCCACATACATATATTATTATTATGGTGCCCTGCCCCCCACATACATATATTATTATTATTATTATTAAGGTGCTCTGCCCCCCACATACATATATTATTATTAAGGCATCCTGCCCAGCACTTACATATATTATTAATATTATTAAGACATCCTGCCCCCACACACGCATACATATAATAGTATTATTAGGTCACCCTGACCCCCAAACACATATTATTAATAAGGTATCCCACCTCCCACACACTTACATATTATTAAGGCATCCTGACCCCCCCCACACTTAAATATATTATTAATAAAGCATCCTGCCCTCCCACACACTTACATATATTATTATTAATAAGGCATCCTGCCCCCACACACACTTACATATATTATTATTAATAAGGCATCCTGCCCCCACACACACTTACATATATTATTAAGGCATCCTGCCCCCCCCCCACCGCGCACGCTTAAATATTATATTATTAGGACACCCTGGCCCCAGACACTTACATATATTATTATTATAGAGTGCAGGCACTCAGCCCAGCACTATAATTTTTTCCATAATAAATAAACATTTCAACCCTTCTACCAACAGCGGATTCCTAAACAGGGTCCCACCACCACCCTCCTACCTCACTCCCTGCTTCCTCTTCCGGCCCTCACTGCCCTCTACGCATGCGCATCACGTGCGGGGGTTGCTGGGTAGTGTAGTTTTTCTATCTGCACGCGTACGCATTGTTAGCTTCCTCTAGGGCGCCTGCTCAGCGGTGCATGCTGGGAGATGTAGTTTTATTGGCCAAGTGTTCTCTGTGCTTGTGGGACACCAGAAGCGATTCCTGCACTTCCAATCGAACCCTGTACATATCAGCAGGGAGCGAAACCAGACTGTAGCTAGCGAGAAGCCGCCACTCACCCCGGACTTGTGTCACTTCCCTACCTCGTCCCTCACATAGGACTACAAGAGGGTGGCGGAAGTGGGGCGGCGGGGCCAGCACCGGATGTGACGTAAGTGGTGTGAAGCGGGAAGTGAGCGCCCGGAGAGCAGGGAAGGAGTGAGCGCGAGAGGGAAGATGGCGGAATATTTAGCCTCGATTTTCGGAACGGAAAAGGATAAGTAAGTGGCGGATTTTACCCCGGGTCGGGGTACGGGGGCGGGTGTAACCCGTGTTCTCAGGGTAACGGGAGGCTGCAGGAGCCAAGTAATGAAGCCGCACTGCCAGCACACTACCCGCACAATGCAGCGCCTGCTTCTCTCATACACACGGCCTGCAGGACAGGAGGGACACCGCTGGTGTGGGCTCGCACCATCTGAGTGCAGGAGAAGCAAAGCATAGCCCGGGATCTCCCTATGCGGGGTCTCCCGTGTTATTGGCGATAATAATCACCCTGTGTGTCTTCACGTATATGTGCTCCCCACGTTGTACGGGTCTGTGGGATATAATAATATGAATCTGCTTCTCTGTGGGGGGTGTGATCACTAAGAGGTAGCCCCGGTTTACACAGGTCTTTTTTTGGTGGGGGAACGAAGTCCCCACATCATCTTATATGGGGGGTCGGGGGTGGGGGGGGATCAATGCCTTTTATACCGTATTTATTGATGCAATCTTAAATTATTTATTGTATTTTAGATCAGGGTGCTCCACTCCAGTCGCCAGGACCCCCAACAACAGGTCGGGTTTTCATGATATCCCTGCTTCAGTCTTTGACCGAGGCACTGATTGAGCCATCTGTGCTGAAGCTGGGATATCCTGAAAACCTGACCGGTGTGTAGGGGGGGGGGGGGGAGAGGTCTTGAGGACTGGAGTTGAGAACCTATGCTTTAGATATAAATGTTTTATTTGTAGTACAGGTCACTTTCTCTACAAAACTCACAGCCTCCCCCCTACTCGTATTAATTCTATTTTTCTGTTTCATAGATGTGTTTTCTGGTGTTGGTATGCTCATACAATTTATTGCCACAATTAGTCCTTGTAAGCAGCCAGATCTAGTTAGGACATACCCGTGTGTATGCATTATTGTTGCTGATTGCCTCTATAATTTTCTCTCTGGGGGGGGTTATTCATTAAAGCATGTTGGTGACGATCAGGTGCTACTGCACTTTAAAGAACAACCTCCTTAGAGGCAGTTTGTTTTCACCTGTTCACTCCTCTTATTCTGCTTTCTGTGGGTATCCCTGCTCTCCCAGTTCTATCATTTCAGCTTCATTAGGGGTAAAAAAATAAACAATACAATTTTATCATGTTACATGTTTACTCCATGATTTTATGTTTTTGTTTGAGCAGAAGAATTCCCTATCTTTTCCCTATGCATGTTTTGTAATGGGCTTTCAGTTGACAAATTGCTCTCTTATTTTTAAGGGTAAACTGCTCCTTCTACTTCAAGATTGGAGCTTGTCGTCATGGAGACCGCTGCTCCCGGCTGCACAATAAACCCACCTTCAGCCAGGTAACATGCTCCCTTTCTAGCCCCTCCCACCGCTCCTGCCACACATCAGAGGCCTGTTTTATCTTGGTGTCTCCCTGTTGTCCTTTATCACAACCATAATAACAATGTGCTGCCTCCTATCCCCAGTAGCTTAATGCAGATCTGAGTGTTTAAAAATATGCCTTTGTTATTGGTTCTGATACGGGTTAATGGACCAACCTGAGAACTCTCAGCAGATGTAGTTGTGTATGAGATTCTTGGATCGTGTACTGCTATTGTTGATCTGGAGAGGAGTCGTGTGTGGTCTTGAAAGATTGTGTACATTGGTAAAGAACTTAACTCTTAATGGGTTAAGTAGGCAACAGTGCATGCAATCAATCTTTATCTCCTTAGGACCTGTATAGTTACTGCACATGTCCACTGTCTCACTCTTACTGACTTATTTCAGACTATCGTGCTGCTGAACCTCTATCGTAACCCTCAGAACACGGCGCAGAGTGCTGACGGCTCTCACTGTAAGTTACTCTAAGATTTTGACTACTCCAGTCGGTGCACCATTGATGCCCGCACCTCTGTGTTTTCCAAGGTCCTTACCTTCTGTGATGGGCACTCACCGGTTGAGGCCTAGTAACCATTACCCCCTCTTTGCCAGTGCTTTTTAACTCTTGCAGAGTGGCCTACGACTCAATCTGTTGTGTTACCAGTCCCTCAGGGAAGGGGGCTATCCATTGGCATCCATTATAGTAGGCTCTGATCAGCTCAGTAAAGAGGCTCAAGAAGGCCTCATCTCTCCAACCCTCTCTTTCAGGCCATGTGAGTGACGTACAGGTGCAGGAACATTACGACAACTTCTTTGAGGTAAGTGATCCTCCAGGGATGAGAATAGGTATCTCGGCATGTCCTGGTCTTGTGTGATTAGCAGATCAGAGCTTATTACCATCATTTTTAATTTATAAAGCACCAACATCTTCTGCAGTACAGTAAAGTGGGGACATCTGCGAGTTGTGCACCTTTGGCCTCACGTCTCTATGTAATCCTGTCTACAGGAGGTTTTCACAGAAGTTGAACAGAAATATGGTGAGATCGAAGAGATGAATATCTGTGACAACCTTGGGGACCATCTGGTGGGGAATGTCTATGTCAAGGTAAGCTCGCCTTTTTCGTCTGCTCTGTGTTCCATTTACTGTCGGTGATTGCACTGCCCCTCTCTGCCTTCCTCGCCGTCTACCTCCCATCTCTTCTGTCTCCAGTTCCGCCACATTACTGCTTTCATTTGTCACTTGACTCCATTAACCAGAGCTTCATCCTCTCACTTGCTCGCACAAAGTCTCTCCAGACGATGCTCTCTACTCTCTCTCATTTCCCCTTTTTGCTTTGTGTTTCTTTTCTCCTATATCGAACCTGTCATGAAAAACCCCCGATGATAACCTGCGCTCTTTCCTCGCCCTGCCTTTGTTTGAATGCCCCCTTTTCCCGAGCTCTGCCACTCAGCACATACACCACCAAGGTTTTTATTATTTTATTGCAAATAAAAATACTGCCAGTGAGCACATTCCCAAGTCCCAGACAGGTCTGCAACCCTACCGTTCCCCCATTGTCGCTCAGCATGCAAGGTTTTCACTGCCGCAAGGGATTCTGGGTAATGACATGCAAATGAGCACACACTGTCACCCTTTCCTTGTCCAATTTAACATGGAGCCCTATAAGCTTACACCTGCCACATTACACAGCTTTTCCGCACAGCCTGGGTTACAGAAGTGTATAGCAAGTAACCATACTCAACCTTTTGGGTCTCGTCATGGTGAGGCTGGTTATACTGACTTTGCCATGTGAAGCTGCAAGCGGTTTAATTACTAGATTATTTCTTTTTTTACCAAATACATTTGAGTGTTCATATTCATGTGCTTAATGGGGGGGGGGGGGGGGGCGGCACTGATTAGCATTTATGCTAATGTAACTTAAATATGCTATAACTTCTGGCCCCTCTAATGCTCTAATGGAGAAGAAAGCCCCTGAGCACAGGTCTTTCCAGATGTGTCTGGTTATTAGTTGGGTAAATGTAGGTGGTTATATTAGGGCTTCTTGGGTGGTTATTGTCCTGGGATATTTCATGCTCCCCCAGGAGTAGCTTGATGTGTACAGCCACACGCTACCATGTGTTCATTGTGTGCTTTTATCTGGCTTTTGCACGTGAGATCATTCAAAAGCAAAAACTATTCAACATCATGATATATTCAAATGTGCATCATATCTCGGTAGGGCACAGATTTGGCAAAACTAACCTAACACTTGTGCCTGTTTGTCGTTCTTTTGCAGTGTACTAGGTTTTTGTTCCCATTCAGTAATCCTCATCGAGGGTTATGTCAATTGTGAGGGTCATTGGCTGGTGAGCAGCGTTGTATCGCCTTATTGCCGTAATAACCAACTCGTGACACTTTCAATAAACTCCTCTCGGTATATAGTCATATATCGTAGGAGTGGGTCTTTAAGGGAGAAAATCGAAAATGAGAAGTGTGTGATTCTGACAGGGGGTACAAGGACCTGATCTCCATATTGACACAGAAAATATTCCATGCCCCTTCTAGTTTGCTCCACTGCATATAAACAGTTTAAGAGCAAACGTTAAGGTAATGCATATTAACAGAAGTGACCCGTGTAGCAATCAGACTTCATCTCCGCATGTGGTCGCCTTTTTACCCGTGTGTAAACCAGACCGATGGAACGCTCCGTTGCTTAGTTACAGACATGAAGATTATTCGTGCAACATCCTGGCATTTCGGTTAATCTTTAATATCTTAATAGCAATCACTGTGGAATCATGATATCTCGCCTGCAGTGGGTGCGGTGTCCTCTGTCTATTAGGGAAATGGTGTGTGTGTGTCCTGTCCCCCCTAATCTAAAGGTTATATTCACTGCCATTAAAGTCAGAGCTTCGTTCTTCAGCAATGTTACCGATCAATCTCCCGCTGAGATCAGATAATCCCTCCACGGGGCCCCTCTCTTCACCCTCCTCTTCCCTGTCTGTCCCCGTGTGCCTGCGCCCAGTACAGAAGTCTCCATTCTCCCAGATGAAGCTGGATTCGGAGCCCTCCAGCTCCCGGGCCTCCTGTATTTCTTGTGCGCTGCAGCGTGGCAGCTGCACCTCAAACGTCTTGTGGAAACGCTTGTAATCCACACGGAAAGCTCCCTTCTCCAGGCTCATGCAGGGCTCAAAGCGATGGCCCCAGATTATCTCCGTCTCCAGGTATGAGGTCTTGGCTTGGCATGTCATCCCTGTGAGGATAGAGATATTTAGACACGGACGTGTTCTCCAGCCAGTCTGCTTCAGTAACTACCCACCTGCATGCAGTGCTGTGCAATTCTTCCTAGTGCAGTGCACACTACACAAGCAGCAGCGGTCAGTGCTTCCTACCAGCAAAACCCTATTGTTTAGCACAGTCACAACAAAAGAAAGTAATGTTTCGTAGATGAAACATTTCTTGGGGTGCCCCATGTGTGTTCTCAGCCTGAACTGCCCTATCTCCTATTGTAAAATGTGTGGCCCGTGACATTTAGACTTCATTACTGATGTTTACCTGTATGGGTCTTTTTTTCCATACTTGCGTATACTAGCAAAAGACAAGAAGCCCCAGGGCTGCATCCAATGTGACAAATTATATAGTCCAATATGTACCTGTTTTTTCCTTTTCATATGTTGGGGTCATCTAGTTAAACATTTTTAAGCTTTCCAACCATCCCAAGGTATCCCCTCTTCTGCAAGTCCCAACACTACTGTGTACCTGTAAAAAGCCCTCCTCACCTCTCAAATGGAGGGAGAACTGTCTTAATAGACTGGTCATCCATGTGTAACAAGACCTGCAATTTAAAAGTGGGTTGAGTGATCTTAAAACGATGGAAGAGGGCTCACAAACCTCCAAACAGTTGTCCAGAGTTGGCCCTCTGGTTGCCATGTGGCCTTTGTGTGTAAAAGCCCTGCCCTTATACCAGTGTTAACTTACCTGTGGCCTCTACGATTCCCTCCAGTATAACGATGATCTCGAACTGCTCTCGGAGGAGCTGCTGGGGACCCATATCCCAAAAGGGACTGTTCTCGTCAATCACGTGACAGATTACCTGCGGCTCCACCAAGAATAATCGGTCCTCACCGGTCTCGTACCCAAGGTTGATCTCTGACTGCTCAAGAGGAAGAAACTCCCCTTCATATGTCTGTCGTGACTTGATGAGCTTGGCCCTGATTTTAGCATCCACCATGTGGCTGTCCCTGAGGTCACCGATTCGGAACATTAGGCAGAGTCGCTCGTCACGAGGGCAAACCACGCAGCTCTGGCTGAAGATGAGTGTCTGGGCTCTCTTCTTGGGTCGAGAGATCTTGACAAACATGCAACCCACCATGAGAGCATCGATCATGGAACCCACAATGGACTGTGCCATGATGAGGTAGACTCCTTCGTAGCAGTTAGAAGTCACCATGCGGGAGCCATAACCAATGGTGCGCTGGGTTTCCACAGAGAAGAGAAGGGCCGAAGTGAAGCTGTCCACGTTCTGGAAACAAGGGCCCCACTCTGCATTGCCAATATTGCTCAGGTCTTGGCGCCACAAAGCATCCAAGTAATAGATTGTGGCAAAGAGCAGCCAGGTGAGGATGTAGCACATCATGAAGACAAAGAGGAACCAGCGATACTTGAGGTCAACGATGGTGGTGAAAATGTCAGAAAGGAAGCGTCCCTTCTCCTCAATGCGCCCGAGGTTGACCTGGCATTTGCCATCCTTTCTGACATACCTTTGACGTTCTCTTTGGGTAGAGGCCTTGCTTTGATGACGCTCGGCTTCCATCAGCTTGCACCGTTGCTTGGGTAGCCGCTCGGGTCCAGTAGCCGGGGCAGAAAAGAATCCGCGGGGTGGCATGTTATGGTAGCGAGGGCCATGGGTGATATCGGGCACACTCGAGGCATGCTTGGGGTACCAGCGGGAGCTGCCAATGCCTCCATCCCTCAGTGAAGAGCGGCGGTACTTGGGGAGGTCGGAAGAGATGCACACACTATGGCGGGGCCTGGTGGCAGAAGGGTAGCCAATATCATTGTTGCTCATGTGGCGCTTATACGCACTGCGGGGCATTATGTCAGGGAGGGGCAGGTCCGGGTGAGTGGGGGGTGGTAGTGGATGAGGGGGTAGCTTTGGCTCTGCTGTGTAAGTGGGGACCACCACACATTCTGGCTGTAGAAAGGTGAGAAAGGGAAAGAAGTTAATAGATCATCATTTAGGACTTGTGTATAGTGCGGGCTGAGTATGCAGATCTGTGTTTGTGACAATAGCTGATTTTGCGGTGTTTGAAGAAAATGTGATCGGAGTAGTCTAAGTTTGTAGGTATCACGCTCACCTTCTGTGGAAAGCTGCAGTAGCGGTTGGTGTCTGTGGGGGGGCGTGGTAGGTAGGCCAGGATCTGCCTGGATTTGCTGGAAGGGCAGCGACCGTTCAACTGGAGGCCGCCTGCTTTGTCAGTCTCGATCCCCTTTCCTTGCAGGGACACACTTGGCATCCTGATGCTGACAGCTGTTTGGATAAGAGGGGGTGTGTGCACGCCACGCTGATACTCTGTCCGTGTCATCAATTCTCTGCACAGGAGACAAAGGAAGCTTTTCCTTAGGAGGCTAGAGGTGCTCGAGAGACATATCCCCATCTTCATGAGCCTAATCCGTTCTCACCTGCTGCATTGTGAGACCAAAAGGTGCAGTCCCACCAAGAACCAGACTGAACCAATCCAATGTCTTGTAGATTAAACCTATGTAAGATTAGTGCCACCTTTAAAATATCAAACTTATTGATTCCTACTAGGATCAATATCTTTGTGAGAGCCAGGTGCTACTAGCAAGCCTCTCCTCCATACGGTAACTCGATACATACCGAAACCAAGACTGCGGCCCACTGATCATATCGTATCAAAATGTACCGATCTATAAAGCAAGTGGAGAGAGAGCAGCCCCAGTGCCTGGGCTCCCTTATGTAATGAGCCATATTCTCAGCGTGCGTGGGGGGCTCTTTACTTGTAATATCATACTTTTCTGAAATGCTTGCTTATAATCCAAGTCCCAGAGCAATGGAATAATGCCATTTGCAGTAATCATTGGAAGTTTATCCTGGAAATGCATTGTTACACGAAGCAGATGATGGGTTCTACTGCCCGTGCCTCTTTCCTTATCTACAAGGTAGAGACATGACCTGAATACATTTCATTGCAGAGCTATTACAGCGTAGTCGGGGGTTTGTCCTCTCAGAAAACAAATGGGTTAACTCAAACTTTTTTTTTTATATATATATTTACGTTCTATTACTGCCATTAATTCAGTTTGATCTGTACTTTTAAGTCCGACCCTTAACCATTGTATGGTGCCAAGCTGTCCCCCACTCCCACCCACCCCCACAAGTTATCTGTCCCTGATTTGGAGTGGAAAGATTCTGTTGGGAATAAGGGCTGTTATATACAGCATGCGGCCGTGCGTTCCTATGCGAACGCGTGTGCACATGCCGCATGCTTTTCCTGTCTATAGAGCCGGGAGCTGCAGGTAATGTATATGTGTATGTGTGTGCATGGGTTGTGTGAGTGAAAGGAAGTTCTAAATAAGATATATTTTTTTTAAAGAAAAAAGTTTAATAAATATTTTTTTTGTAGTTTTGCAATCATTGACACGCACACACACACACGCACACACACGCACACACGCACACACACACACACTCATCCACACACATACAGACATCCACACACCCACATTCAGACATCCACACACCCACATTCAGACATCCACACACCCACATACAGACATCCACACACCCACATTCAGACATCCACACACCCACATTCAGACATCCACACACCCACATTCAGACATCCACACACCCACATACATACATCCACACACCCACATACATAAATCCACACACCCACATACATACATCCACCCATACACATACATACATCCACCCATACACATACATACATACACCCATACACATACATACATCCACACACCCACACACATACATACACCCACACACCCACACACATACATACACCCACACACATACATACACCCACACACCCACATACAGACACCCACACACCCACATACATACACCCACACACCCACATACATACACCCACACACCCACATACATACACCCACACACCCACACACCCACATACATACATCCACACACCCACATACATACATCCACACACCCACATACATACATCCACACACCCACATACATACATCCACACACCCACATACATACATCCACACACCCACATACATACATCCACACACCCACATACATACATCCACACACCCACACACCCACATACATACATCCACACACCCACATACATACATCCACACACCCACATACATACATCCACACACCCACATACATACATCCACACACCCACATACATACATACACCTATACACATACATACACCCACACACCCACACACATACATACACCCACACACATACATACACACACCCACACATACACCCACCCACACACATACACCCACACACCCACATACATACACCCACACACCCACACACATACATACACCCACACACATACATACACCCACACACATACATACACCCACACACCCACATACATACACCCACCCACACACCCACATACATACACCCACACACCCACATACATACACCCACACACCCACATACATACACCCACACACCCACATACATACACCCACACACCCACACACCCACATACATACATCCACACACCCACATACATACATCCACACACCCACATACATACATCCACACACCCACATACATACATCCACACACCCACATACATACATCCACACACCCACATACATACACCCACCCACACACCCACATACATACACCCACACACCCACATACATACACCCACACACCCACATACATACACCCACACACCCACATACATACATCCACACACCCACATACATACATCCACACACCCACATACATACACCCACACACCCACATACCTACACCCACACACCCACATACATACACCCACACACCCACATACATACACCCACACACCCACATACATACACCCACACACCCACATACATACACCCACATACATACATCCACACACCCACATACACACACACCCATACATACATTTGAGCGCAGGCAGCGGCGCGAAAAGATGATTTTCCTCATCTTCGCTGCTGTCTGTCGGCTCCCCTCTCCCTGCCGTGCGCGCGCGGCCCTTCTATAGAAAGGCTGACTAACGTCAGCCAACTAACATTCGGCGCGCGTGCATGGCGTAGCACGCGCCTGGCACTATAGAACGTGCCTAAGGGTATACAATCACTATTGCCAATGCATAAGTTACTAGAAGCTCCCACTTATTACTGACCCACCTGTGCGCTCACTTCTCTCCGGGGGAGGTCTCTCCACTGTGGGGGTCTCCAGTTGGAGCAGGCGTTTTTCTGAGCATCTGTATTTGTAAGTTTTATCTCCGTGCCTGATCTGGGTGTGGGTCGAGTCTCAGTGTCCCTGGGGTTATGTGGCGTCGGTGACTGCTTTTCCTGTGTGTAGTGAGCTTGTCTCAGAACACTTGGCATTCCAGGCCCGAGACTGAAACACAGAGTGTCCTAGTGTTTTGTGCTGGAGATATGGCGTGTGTCTGGGATTGATCTACATACCTGCCTCTGTCTTTGTGTCCCAGATCTGTGTCAAATCCTAATTAACTTAAACCTGATTAAGTGCATCTATATTAAGCTGTTGGCGTGTGCGAGCGTGACTACGACACTAACACTTGTCCTCAGAGATGTACCAGGCACTTCCACACTTCCCCTTCCTATCCTGTACTTCTAAGAAATGGTCAGCTCTTCTGCCCAATGGCTACTTTCCCCTCCCTGTAGCCTATGCATTGCATAAGGCCTGGCAGTGCCGGCTTTATTTCAACACCGAATGATGTCTGTCCGGCTGCGCTGGGAAACAATAGGTGCCCATTAGTCTCCAGTTCTTCCCAGTTCAGGTGCCACCTGTGTGTAAATGATTTTCTCTCTCTCTGCTCTTTGCTGCAGTTTCGGCGGGAGGAGGATGCAGAGCGTGCTCTCAAAGAACTGAATGATCGCTGGTTCAATGGTCAGGCTATTCATGCAGAGCTGTCTCCTGTCACAGACTTCAGAGAGTCCTGCTGCCGGCAGTATGAGATGGGGTGAGTTCCTGCGCTCTTTCTGTTTCTCTAGGGGTCTCCGCTAGTCTCGTCTGCCTTTTTATTTCCTGTGGCTTTAGCTTATTATGTCTGTCCTGCTCTCGTCTTCAGGTTTCTGTCTCTCCTTGGTCCTATTTGCCACGTCTCTCCTTCTTTCCTTCCCCCTCTTCTTTTAGCAGTCTCTCCCTTGTCCCTGTGAGCTCACGCTCCCTCTCTGCCCTTCTCTCTCTTACAGGGAGTGCACACGTGGAGGTTTCTGTAACTTTATGCACTTGAAGCCTATTTCCAGTGCGCTGCGGCGGCAGCTGTATGGACGAGGGCGCCCTCGGGGGTAAGGACCGTCCTCTCGATGGGGTCATTTGAGGGTTTTTGGCAAGTCACAGAATTACTTTTGTTGCCCACATAAGCCGATTTCTCCATCTAGCTTTGCCACGGGCAGCTGTTGGGTGCTACTGCATTTATTTGGCCACCAAAGGCTAATTATTTTGGGTCACTTGCTGGGTATAGTGAAAGATATATATGGACACTTATAGGAACTTGTGTAAAGCCAGACTGTGCTTGTACGTCTGGCCTATGTTTCTGTTTTTAAGCCCTCTAGAGCTTTAGGATTTTGGTTAGGGACAGAGAACAACCACATACACCGTGCCCATTGCCTGTATTCTAGATTGTGTAAGAGCATATAGTCACGGGCAGAGAACTTCTGTTTGCAGTTTGCTATCCCAAGTATAGTGTTGGGTGCCGCGACGCTGGCGTAAGAGAGGTGGTGTAGAACATAGTGTTTTATAGACAGGGGGCGCCCCACTCCAGGCCTCCAGCCCCTCCAACAGGTTAGGATTTTAGGATATCCCAGCCTCGGCACAGGTGGCTCAATCAGAGGCTCAGTCAAAGACCACCTGTGCTCAAAGGCCACCTGTGCTCAAGCAGGGACTGATTGAGCCACCTGTGCTGAAGCAGGGATATTTTGAAAACCGAGGGAGGGGCGCTTGAGGACTGGAGCTGCACACCCGTGGTAGAGACTAAACTGGAGTCTTGATCCGTGATTCTCGGGCCTTGCAGACAAGACGCTGGAAGGGAGTTATAGATGGGAGGCGGCCGCATGTTAACGCTGGAAGGGGGTTATAGATGGGAGGCGGCCGCTTGTTAACGCTGGAAGGGAGTTATAGATGGGAGGCGGACGCTTGTTAACGCTGGAAGGGAGTTATAGATGGGAGGCGGACGCTTGTTAACGCTGGAAGGGAGTTATAGATGGGAGGCGGACGCTTGTTAACGCTGGAAGGGAGTTATAGATAGGAGGCGGCCGCTTGTTAACGCTGGAAGGGGGTTATAGATAGGAGGCGGCTGCTTGTTAATGCTGGAAGGGGGTTATAGATAGGAGGCGGCTGCTTGTTAATGCTGGAAGGGGGTTATAGATAGGAGGCGGCCGCTTGTTAACGCTGGAAGGGGGTTATAGATAGGAGGCGGCTGCTTGTTAATGCTGGAAGGGGGTTATAGATAGGAGGCGGCCGCTTGTTAACGCTGGAAGGGGGTTATAGATAGGAGGCCGCTTGTTAACGCTGGAAGGGGGTTATAGATAGGAGGCGGCCGCTTGGCGTGCAGCATTTTATTTATTTTTTTAACCTTTTTCCTTTATCTGGGACTTGTAACAGAAATACAGAAAATAATAGCATTGTATAGTTGGCAGTGAAGTCACAGGCGTATGACTGCGGGTTGTACAAGTCGGTCCAATAAACCGTTTTCTTTGTTTTAGAGATAAAGGTGAGACCAAGGAAGGGGGAGAGATGGGAAAGACAGAGAGAAAGGTGGCGGGGGGGGGGGGGGGGCTGATGGGAGATGGCGGTTCAGTTGTCTCCGTTCCCGTCTATTCATTTGGGGCTCAAGCTAGGGCCAGGATCTGAAGGAGCGGTGGAGCCCCGGCGCCTGGCCATAGTTCCCAGGTTTGGTAAAATTGGGGCGTCTCCTGCTTTAACATAGCGGGGGGCCTTTCCATGCTCATGGCCGTATTTATTCTATTAACAACTGTGCTTTTGGAGGCGGTTTTTATTTGTTTCCAAGCCGCTGCGATTGAGCACCTGGCGGCTGTCAAAATGGAGGAGGTCAGCCTGGATAATGGGGAAGGGAGGTCTTCTATTGGTTTTCCCAGCACATATGTCGGGGGGGTCCAAGGGGACCTCCAGTCCAAGGGTTTCATGGAGAAGTTTCTGAACTCTGGTCCAGAACTTCTGGATCTCCGGACATGACCACCAAGGCGTGCAGCATTTGTGTTAGTTTATTTGATCCGTTTTTCATGAGGCCTAATGCAGGTGTGGCCAACTCCAGTCCTCAAGGTCCACCAGCAGGCCAGGTTTTCAGGGTATCACTGCTTCAGCACAGGTGGTGCAGTCGAAGATTGAGCCATCTGTGCTGAAGAGGGATATTCTAAAAACCTGACCTGTTGGGGGCCTTTGAGGACTTTAGCTGGCCTTCCCTGGCCTAATGCATACAAAAAAAGTGTGTGTGTGTGTGTGTGTGTGTGTGTGTGTGTGTGTGTGTGTGTGTCCCAACTCCAGTCCTCATGGGCCCCCAACAACCCAGATTTTAAGGGTATCCTCAGATTAGCACAGGTGACTCCATGTTCACCGAACCACCTGTGCGTCAAGCATGGGTGTCTTTCAAAACCTTTACTGTCAGGTGACATTGAGGACTGGAGGTGGCTGTCACTGTTCTAAAGAAGTGCATGTGCGAGTGTGTCTGCTCTCCTCACCGGCGGTAACCCAATAAGGTGACAAAACAAATAATGAAAGGCTCCGTGGCACAGAGGAAATATATGGCTGTGACGTAAACACATGAATGCAGAACCTGCTACTAAATTACATCAGCTTTCCTGCTTCCATTCCCCGGGTACCCTTTTTTATTTTTTTTCCTACTGATTTTGTTCACGATAGATAGACTTGGACCAAGCGGTGGCATATTGTCCATCTTGAGAGGTCCTCATTCAGGACTAAAAGATGAAGGGAATAGATTCGCTTAAAGGTGCTGTTCCAGCCAGCAGAACGGTGCAATCTGCATTTTTGTTCATCCCCAGTACTTTTGTACGTGCAACAGTTTAAACATCATACATATCCATAAAGATCATAAACCCCCCAAGAGGAGGAGCGGCTCAGTGAGTTAAGACACTGACTGGCACAGAGTTTGAAGCAGGGGAGCCGGCTCCTTGTGACCTTGGGCACGTCACTTTATCTCCCTGTGCCTCAGTTACAAAAAACAGAGTGTCAGCTCCACGGGGCGGGGACCTGTGCCTGCAAAATGTCTCTGTAAAGCGCTACGTAAACCTAGCAAAGCTATACAAGAACATGCTATTATTATAATAATAATAATAAGCTTTAGGGACTATGGAGACTTTAACAGATTAATTTTTTTTTTTTTAATGACGACTTCTGCCAGTCAGGTTTTGTTTACAAATGTTATCCGTCATCTACCGTTAACCTATTCAACCTGCCGCTGTCATTAGTTTACTTTGGTCCTTGGGACTGGCCAGCACACACACAGAGTGAATGCTGTTGCAGTTGGAATACATGATATGTGAAGGTGGGCTGTTTGCAGCTTTTGCTTCTGTACACCACTCACCCGAGGTCCGCAAGGGATCGTTAAGCAGCCAGTCGTGTACATGCATCCCCGGCGCGCTTGGCTTATTCGGAATATGTTTGCTGTGTATGCCCGAGGTTTAATACGTGCCTCTCTTGCTCCTCCCCCAGGGGTGTGCCAAAGCCTCAGTCCCCTAAACGCTTCCCGGACAGACACCGTCCCAACGACCGGGGAGGAGATCGGGGAGGGGACAGAGGAGACAGAGGAGGACGCCGGCGCTCCCGTTCGCCCCGACACAGACACGGCCGCTTCTAAGGAGGAATTTGTCACCCGTCACGAGGGGGGTAGCGGGGTGGGAGAACCGGGGAGGGGGGGGGGGGGGAGAAGGGAGGGCAGCAGCACCGCTCCCCAACTGGGCACCCTGACTTTAACCCCTTTGCTGCCAGAGGGGTTCCTTCCACCTCATTGCTAGGCAATGCGATTTTAGGCCTTTCCCCTCCCCTGGCAGTGAAGGGGTTAAACACTAGAGACTTTATATGGCATTGTAGGTGGCACATGACGAGCAAACACCTACTGTGCCGGCCTGACCCTTCTGTGAGGTGGTCAGATGCAGACCTGCACTCTCGCCCTCTGCAGGCTCCAGTGACGAGGCATCTCGCCCCCAAGGTTGAAGTCCTGGCAAATCTACGGGCAAGATGCCTTCCAGCGGGCGGCACACACCTCTGCCAGTCTCTATGTGCCAACCTCCCCATAAGCAGCGGGTTGGGATTCCCGGTTCAGGGCTGCCCACTCTTTCACTTAACCGTTTCTCCGCCAGAGAAGCCAGCAAAGCCTGGCATAGCCTTAAGTAAAAGAGTGTGCAGGCGGTGGCGGGCAGCACCCACGCCCAGGCAGCCACGCGTAGCGCCAAACCGGACCAATGACAGTAATCTGGTTACTAGCATAAAAGTTGGGGATGTATTTTAAATCTTCTTTTGAACGTCTTGACGTTGTCCATTATTTTCCATTTACAGTTAGGACTCTAAAGGGACTTGCGATCTCCAGACTTTTCTCGACCCTCGGTTAGCGATTCCTATATTTTTCTTTGTATGATACATGCCAAACTAGAAAGGCACAGGGCAGAGCAAGGCATAGGTGGATGAGGCAGATTGACAAGGGCATTAAAACCTGCCCCAATCTGCAGGAAACAGTGTTTATAAACATTGCCAGGTAAACGTCCCAAAAATATTTAACATGTATTCTTGTTGTGTGTTTTTTTTTTTTTTAAACCTTTTTCTGCCAGATGAGCCAGGATCTGACAGCAACAGGCTTGTAAATATCACACTGCCTCTAGTCCCTTCCTTTGTGGGACTGCGTCATCTTTTTTTAAAGGTGCAGTTTCCCCTGTGTTTTTTATTTTTTTGGGGGGTGGAAGATTTCGTCACCATACTCTGCAATAGGGTGTCTGATGTTTCTCCCCAACCCTGTGCATTAATATGCAGGCTAAGCATCTCTCACTTGGTATACCTCAGAGAACTTGATCTGATAAGATTAAGGTGACCTCTTATCTGGTCAGAACCTTTTGAAGTCTGCATGGAGAGCAGCACTGTGCTGCCTGCTGAGGAAGTCGCTTAACCACAGGCGTTGCCATAAGTACTCGGCTGTGGCCCTTTTTTAATTGAACCCGAAAAATATCTAGGAAGAAAAAAAAATGCATAGGGGTTTGTAATTTCCTTTTATTAGGCATGATACTTTCAAGAGAAACATTTTTGAGGGGTAACTGCACCTTTTTAAAAACACACCCTCCTCCTCCCTTGGACTTCTGCCACCCACACAATCTTCTTACCTGTCAGTGTGTTCCTCAGCCACCAGAGGGAGCTAGTACAAAGTGGAGGCCTTTGGGTGAGCTGTAACAGTGACTTTGCTCAGACTTCTGAGGATTACCCAACTCCTATAGTAAAGTTTTTTTTTTAAAGGATCAGTCCCACTTAGCGCGTCCAATTTTTATTTTTTGTTTTCTAACTTTGTGGAATCGGCTTTGAAAGATTCAATAAAAAGTACGTTTTGCTTATTTGCGTTCTGTTTAAAATGTTTTCCCTATTCTCCCGGGCGCACAAAATTCAAGCACCCACTGCTTCTGTTTAATGATTTACAAAACAAAAAAATACACCTATTCGAGGACTGACGGTCTTCAGCAAACATTTTTGGATAAAGATGGTAAAACCCATCCACGGCATTTGTTTACTATTAAAAAGAAAAATACTTGTTTTTTTTTTTTTTTTTTAAATACGAATATGCCACTGTTCTGTTCACTTTGGGGCTAGAAGTGAATGTCCTTTTTAACATGACTGCCTCAGCTACTAAGGTAATAATGGAGAAGATTGCAATTTAATCCATACAAACACCCCAGCAGGAGAGCAAGAGCGGGATCAATGCTTATTCCATCGCCTCCTTGCCGGACAGGCCTGAAATATTGTTTCAATCGTTCAGCAGTGAAAGTGTTTGATATAATGTGGGATGGGATGGGGGGGAGCATATGTAATATAAAGTTAAAAAAAAACAAACAGTAGTAGATCCAGCACTGAGAAATCAAACATTGTACACACGGAGCAACACGTGCATGATGTCCAGATTATTTGCGGGGCAACACTGCAAATAGAAGCCCAGGGCACAGGCCTTCATCAAATAGAAATGTCATCGACGTGACGTGTCCTTGGACATGAACACTCCTGTGTGTGGATGTGGGAACATTGGACTCCTGAGTGCTGGAGCCTGTAATTAGTATTAGTACTTGGAATAGACTGCTTTTTCCAGTTTTATGTATTATTATTTTGTATTCTATACCTAAAATATACCAGGAGTGGCAAACTATTCTACCAACAGGTTGGGTTTTCCGGATATTCCTGCTTCAGCACAGGCCACTGATCGAGCCACCTGTGCTGGAGCAGGGACCAATTGAGCCACCTGTGATGCAGCAGAGATATCCTGTAAAACCTGACCTCTTGGTGGCCTTTCAGGACTGACGTTGGCCACCCCGGAAATCTACCAAGCTATATATGCATATTCATTGGCCGGCTATACTTGGGAGTATATCCTTACAGGATAGATATCTTGTTTTTATTGGCGAGAAATATTGTTTCAAGTTCAGTATTTTATTTTTTCAATACCAAGTTTTGTTTTGATCTTGAATAGGTCAAAAACATCCCCAGCAATAAATATATTTGGAATGCATAATTTAGGCATAGATTGCGGTGCAGAACAGTTCATGGCTGCATAATGCAGTTACAAGTTTGCTGCGGTCACCGATATTGTTCTGTGGACACAGTACAGTAGATAGATATACAATTTCCAAAGCTGCTTTTGGTTGTACTCCTCTTTCTTCCTGTACAATTTCACTGTCTTAACAGACATTTCCTTCAACTCCGCTGTAGACTGTAGGAAATAATTTTATTTTTTTAAATGGTATTCTTTTCTATGTGGATCAGTTACTGGAGATAATAAAGTTTCTTTGATTATTTCTCCAAGGGGGAAATCCGTTTATTTCTGCGCGCGTGTGTACATATTTCTAACCCTTACCCAAAAGATATTATTTTAAAATACGTTTCCATGGAACGGCTGCTGTGTGATCGTCCCAACTCAAACACTGGATCAAACTTCATTATTTTATTTACAGGTCAAAACCATATGTTAAATTTGCACACACAAAAAATGCAGATGTGTGGGCTGTTCTCCAATGTGGCAGATTAACATAGGCATCTACACCGGAGATGGTCCCACAATATAACGGCCTTCATTGTTATTTGGAAATGTGCTCTCTGGATTTTGAAGAGATTATGGCACTAAGTGTGTCTGTTTCTTGTTCTATAATACCAGGAAATGCCTGTACAGGTAGTCCTCGCTTTACCACGTTCCGCTTTCCGTCGGATGCGTTATCCGACGGCAGCTAATGCAACCCAAAAATGTGTTATACCCCGCAGCAGGTTTCGCGTATCCGACGGAAATCGCCACCGGGTAACATTGGTCCCGCTTTCCGACGGGCGCTATACAACAGCGGTTTGTGGCACACATTGTGTCGGATAAGCGAAGACTCGCTGTACACATTTTTACAGAGGAGGTGAGCTGGGTGAAGAGGACAGTGGCCGGGTGCTTGTGCGTGTGTGGCAGTTTGGTGAGGAGGAGAGTGGCAGTTGCGTGACGTCAGAGCCATAGAGCCACGCAGGCCAATGAGAGGCGTGCGGGGCGGGGCAGGGATACGGAGCAATCTGATTGGCCACATCTACAACCCCACAACTTTCAGATTTATATATTAAGATATATATATAGATATATATCCATATCCAACCGATCACGCACTACCGTATGTCTCACACTCAATGCACAGTCCCACACCTAAGGGGCCCTCGGGCACCCAACCACCCTGGTATCCCCGAATAAGTAGTCCCACGCAGAATGTGTAGGTCAGCGCTGCCCACTAGAACTGAGATGTACGTTGGTGCACTTGTGTTGAGGTACCTGCCCGGTGGTTCCACGCCCTTGCGTGCTGCCGCTGTAGGATGGGATCCACGGATTCGGAGTGGTGAACCACGAAGCCTTCGCCTCTACGGCGGTTGGGTCTCGCGTGGATTGTACTGCCTTTAATAGACTAGTAGCAGGTGTCTGGTCCCAGACCACCTGAGGTCAGGATGCAGCCATGTCCTGGCTTGGTCCCTATCACTGGTGCTACAGGGGCAGTGTCCCTATCTACTGGTCCTGTCCCTGTAGCAACCACATGCTGAAAGGGGAGTCGGGGCCTAACAGGGTATCTGGCCTAGGGCCGGTGCCACAGACACCTACCACACAACCTACCCCTTCCGTGTCCCAGCTCCAACTGGTGCGCTCCTCAGCGCGCCAAATGTATAAGTCTCCTGAGCAGGGAATCCGAGAGCCCTATTGGCTCTGTCGCGCCATGTGGTTATTAGTGCTGCTGCATTCTGGGGGCTGTAGTCCCCGCGGAGCCATCTCTGGCTAATGGCCGCCCTGCAGCTCTGCGCATGTGCGACTCCCTTTCTAATGGCTGCCGCACCGGGGACTTATCTGCGCATGTGCAACTCACTGCGCATGCGTGCGCATAATCAATATGGTGGCTCCCTTTGCGCTCGCTCCGGCAATGCACTCGCCCGGTGCAACCTCCCTGCACAGCCACACTCCCTAGCTGCAGCAGAGGTAAGGGCGAAGCCGGGGGAATACCCAGAGGGGGAACCGGGCTATATGGATAATGGGTCTCATTCCCTTTAAGCAGACAAGTGCTGGACTATTGAGTAACATGGCTAGTGCTGTGTATCAATGGTTGTTATACAATCTCATGCTCTATAAATCGCAAGCTTTTTCGAAAAGAGTTAATACTCGTAATGCAAAATCTTAATTTAAGATTGTTAACGTTTTACTAATGTGAGCATGTCACGGGAGACCAGCGCTTTTAACAGCTTAATACCCGGATCTTTTAATTGGGCAAAGCAAGAGATAAAATAAATTGTGATTTATTTACAGAATGAACATACACAGATTGATTTACAATTACAATGAAAAAATACACTTACTGGAACTGGGTCAAATGAAATAAAATGTTCCCAACATAAAATGTTGCCAAAACAAAGTCTCTAGGCGCAATTTCCCAGGAGTTGCTCGCAAAAAGAGCCTGAAACAGTCCTCGGTCAGCAGCGCAACTTGCCACTGCTGTGTACTCCACTGGAGCTGCTTTTTTCGTGATGAAACTTTAAAATCTTGAAACTTAGGTGTTTCTTGCATGAATCCTTAGATGGTATGAAACTCTTACTGCCTGATGACTCTTGTTACATGATGGAACGTAGATGGAACTGCTTCCTGATGAGCTGCAGGGTTTTTTTTAATGCATTAAACAGGCCTATACTTAACCCATGCAGCCAATCTACTCCGTGGGAATAATTCCTTAACTCTATCACGGACTTGCCAGTACCTTTCAAACATGGCAGAGGGGCCTCTCAGTCTGCTCTGGGCATGTGCCAACTTTGCACCTTGGCCGCTTAGAATATGAGGCCCTTCCCCTCTACCCGGTGCCGCTCAGTCTCGGCAGAGCAGCCATCTGCCAGGGTGGCTTTGAAATTCTCTTCCTTGGTAACAAAAGGTTTAACACCTCCATATCCTTGCTAACAAATGGTTAACACCTCCATATCCTGGACTGCCTTTTAAACTGGTCATTTGAAGCTTAGAGGGTGGAGTAGCTCCCTCTGTTTCCTATGCAAATGTATTTTTATACATACTGAATGACTTCCTCTGACCATTACTTTAATAAAAATCTAAACCTAGGGGACTTTTATTCATCAATTTTTTATATACCTTTATAAAAATTGCGCTATAACCTTTATAATGATTTTAACTGACTAGTGCTCATAGCGAATCTCAGTGTGCTAGGACCTTACTAGAAGGAGCTAGCTAAAATCCGTTCGCTGTGCTGCGGGCTGCTAGGTTTTAAAACCATTTTTTTTCTTTGCGCGGTTACAGGGAAACACTGTTACAGTAATACATTTCATAGTTAGAAATACATTATTCTCACCACCTTATACCTGGTGGGAGTCATCACACAGACATGTCTATTGAATGCACAGTGTTTTTTTCCATTACTGGGCTGCAGAGCTGACAATCTACATTTTCCCAATATGGCTCAGGGGCCCCCAGCCGGGCCAAATACCTTTATTACTGGCCTGGGTACCCCCTCACCGTCACACCTCCCCACCTCAAAGTGTAGGTGCTGGCACAACCGCCCCATCCGGCGGTTTGACTGGCCGCACAGCTCTTGAGGTTACATGTTCAACAGGACTGTCCTTGCGGGATAGTCCATCCGCATTGCCATGCCCGCTGCTCTCCTCCCCTACTTAGCTGAGCACAGCCCTGATGCCAAAGTCCCAGGCATCCGTCTGCACCAAAAACGTTTTAGAGTAGTCCGGTGCAGCTAGTAAAAGGAGCACTGCCAGTGCGGTTTTTAATGCATGGAAAGCAACTTCACAGGCGGGAGAACAGACAACCAGTACTGAGCGTCGCTTCTGGGACAAGTCAGTCAGGGGTTTAGCCACAGCACTGTACTGCGGGACAAACTTTCTGTAGTAGCCAGCGGTGCCTAGAAAAGCCATAACCTGCTTCCTAGTCTTAGGAATGGGTCACTGCACTGCTGCCTCAACCTTAGCTGGTTCAGGTGTAAGATGCCCTCTGCATAACTTTGCACTCCCTCCAGTAACCTATTGACCAGGCGTTGGAAAGTATCCGGGGCATTCTTCATCCCGAATGGCATCCCTTAAAACTCAGGGGGTCAGGGGGATCTGCCAGTACCCTTTACTTTGATCCCTAGTTGTCAGATGCTTTGCCCCCGCGAGCTCATCTAGCTCATCCATGCGGGGAATGGGATAAGCATCTGACACCATCCCTGCATTGAGCTGCCGGTAGTCCCCACAGAAGCGGGTGGTCCCATCCTTCTTACGTACGGGGACTACCGAACAAGCAAAAGGACTCTGAGATGGTACAATTATCCCTAGGGCCAGCATCTCTCCTACCTCCTGTGATTGCAGCCTTTTCTGGGGTACCCATGGGGTACCAAAAACTGCAGGCAGGTTCGGTGAGTATCAAGGAATCTTTATTTACGAGTGCACAAGGAGGTGTCACTTCAACAAGCTGTTTCAGTGTGATCTGGGGTGAGGGTCATCCCAGTCTCAGTATATATACATTACATATAACCCTTATCTTATATGCATATATTATCCCTTCACCCAATCCACAAGCTCCACAATTCACCCATCCCATAATACTTGTTTCTCCCAAATTCCTAGGGAGTACATGATTTACCTGGGATAATCCCAGAGCAAACCTTGCCCAATCACACATTCCATCATGTACGCAGAATGACCAATAAACACTCATCATACATACACACATAGAATAGGAGGAGACAAGATGAAAGACCAGTAACCCCAGATCCTTTGTCTTCTCCATAGCCCTCCTGTCAATAATTCTCACTCCCTCTCTTTACTGCCCTTCACCTCTGCAGATACCCGGTAGGCATACTTATGCGGAGGATGCAGATCGCCTGTGAGCACAGGATGATCTGTACTATTTGTCCTGCCCGGCTGGTCCGAGAACAGAGCCCTATGCTGTTCTAACCTAGCCCTGGCTACTGCTCCTGGCTGCCTACTTACCCGGCACCCTAACTCAAGTAGCACCCCTCTAGGAAAACCTATCCTAGCAAAGATACCTAACACTGCCTTAGCTACTCTGAAACAGGTTCCCCATTACCAGTAACAAGTCCAGGAGTATCCTCACACAATCAACCGCCTTACCCACTGGCTGGCAGGCATCACCGGGGCAGCAGAAATCTGCCACTGCCCCTGATGCCTCTGGCCAGGAGTAAGGCTAAGGCCCCGCTCACTCCGTCAGCGCTCCCGCACTGCAGACAGGCGGGGCGCTGACATACACAGACCGCGATATGCGGTCTGTAGGGAGCGGGAGTGGGAGGCTTGAGCGGGAGGGGGGGCGTGACTTGAGCAGAGGGACCCGCTACTCTTCCCCCCCCCCCCCCCTCCTTCCACGGGCTCGGGCTGTCATACACACACGCAGGCACTCTCTCACACGCAGGCACTCTCTCTCACACACACGCAGGCAGGCACTCACACACACACACAGACACTCCACACTCCTCCCCGCTCCCCGAAGCCTCCCCTCCTCCCGAAGCCTCCCCTCCTCATTGGCTCACAGCCACACCACGTGACGCATCGACGCTAGGAATCACAATTCTCTTGTATCCCATAGCGGCTGACGCGTCACAGCGTGTAGTGAGCTGTGCAGCCAGGGGGGACCGGGACCGGCTCGGGAGGATTCCCCTGCTGGTGGGGAAAGCCCGTGCAGCCGCCCGCGCCACCGGGCGCAGCGGGTCCCAGGCCTAAGGCTGCAACAGCCGGGCTCTTGTCTGAGGGACTCTCTGATGCCCCGCTAGTCAAATTGATTGGGCTACCTGCAATAACTTCTGCCTATCCTCCCTGGGTACCAGTAGCCGTCTTCTACCTGTTTAGACTATATACACTGTGACATAGTCCAAAGATGTTAGGCAGCTTTCTGCCCCATTTTAGAGCAGAAAGTGCAGGAATAGCTAAAAATGATCCGTTCCACAGCTTCCCATTAACTCAGGCAGCTGGATGGAAAATCCAGACCACAGATTACAATGGCTCTAGTTCTCCCTCACCTGCTCTTCTAATCACATGCACAGGTATTTAGAGCAGAGAGGTTTTGCATTTGACTCTCTCTCCTTGGAGCCTGGGGGCTGGGGGTGTCGCTGCTCCCCTGCATCCAGTATCGGGGTTGACGGCCCCTCCAGTACCAGAGGATTTGCCTGGACTCCACGAACAGATAAGACAAAACAAATGGTTACTGCTGTTGCTAAAAGACTGTGCTGTATGTTGTGACCCTAAATGAGAGAGCATTGTTTTAAGCTGGGGAACCAGTTTAGTTGGCCAGCAGCTGTTAGAGAGACTGATTCTGATGTGTAGTTAGATCCCTGAAAGGGATAGGATTTGCTTATATGATTTTGGTTTTATTTCTTGAAATAACAGTGTGGGAAATATGGTAACACTGAAATGTGTGAACTGCTGAATGAAAGTATCTGAGTACCTCTAACCTTCACATGTTAAAGCTGCAGTACCTTACTTGGATGAAAATAAAGCAGGCAGAAGCCTGAGTTAAGCAGCATAATACTTTGCATGATCCTGTTTGTTGTATAATTAACCCTAGAAGACTGTGTCGGGAAGAACCCAGACAGATGTCAGCACTACAAAAGAGGGGCGTTTGTCACATATGGTGGAGAATGCGGGCAGACACTAAAAAGTCTGTGGGTTTGCAAATAAATGCGGGGGGGTTAAAATGGCCGCCCAGCTGAACTAAAGTACAGATGCTATGAGTGAAGTCTGTCCCGCTGTGTATATCAGTTGTGCTTCTAGCATACACAGAGAATGTGCGAAGTGTGGATGCAATAGCACCCTGAACCCAAACAGAAAACCAAAATGTTTTGCTGAAGAGAAATTTTTTTTTTTTTGCATCTAGCAAGTGCTGTTTGTAAAGCTTATGCCTTTTGCTGAAGTGAGTGAATTTGCAGCTAGCAAGTGCTGTATGTAAGCTGCTGAAGTAAGTGAAATTGCAGCTAGCAAATTGTCCCTGCCGGGTTTCTAAAATGGCCGACGTGAAATGTTTGTTGTGTAATGTACGTAACCATACAAAACAGTGTCCCTTCAGGCCATACTATGATCACGACCCTGGAGGAGAGCCGTACCCACAGATGAATTTAGTATGCTGGGCCTGTCGTGAAGTAGGTCACATGGAAGATGTGTGCCCCAAAATTTTCAAAGACAAACAGCTGCAAAAGCAAGCAACGCCCTGTGAGTGCAAGCAAGATGTGGAAGCTGATAACAGTGAGTGTGTGCCCAGGACCACTGATATCTCTGGAGCTAATAAAGCAAAAAGAAAGAAAACTGTTCCTCAAGTCACAGGGGAAGTGACCGAGCCACTTGAACCTGCACTGTCAGGACATGCGTCAGAAAGGCGCCGAGATGAGCAACAGCCCATAGGGCCTGGCGCAATCGTCCCAGGAATGACGACACGCCTAGAGATGACAAAGGCTACTGCTACCATCATAGGCAGAGAGCCAAGCGAATCAAAGAAAACAAGAACTGACTGGAAACTATGCTATGAGATGTCCCAGAAAGATGTGCAAAACTTCATCACAGAGTTGGGGGTTTCTCGGCAAGAGGCTAGCGCGCTTAAAGCAGAGCTGGAACTCTCACGCCATGAGGTCTACGCTCGCAGCACAGAGCTGTGTACATTGAAGGAAACCTATGAGAATACCCTGAGTAATTTAGAGACTGTAAAAAGAGAGAATGTAAGTCTGACACAGAAAAATTCAGACTTGACTGACCAGATCAGTGAAGGTGATGAGAAGCTTCACCAAGCAGAAAAAGTGGAGAAGCAATTGATCCAGGAAAAGTTAGAAATGCAGGAAGCAATGCAGAATACAGAATCAGCGGCGATCCAGGCGACACAAACTGCAGAGCTCCAAAAAATGGAGGCGCTGATGCAAACCCAGAGCAAGCACCAGAAAGAGGTGAAGACCCTGAGGGAGGTCTGGCACGATCAGGTTGAAGAGCTGCAGAAGCAGATGGCTGAGCGCGAGATACAGTGCGCCAAGAGAGAGGAGGTGTCCGTCCGTCAGGTGGTTTGCCTGACACTGCGCTATAAAAGCGAGATGGCCGATATCTACAAGCAGCTGGACCACACGGCAAATGAGGGGGCCCGGCTGCAGCTGGAGCTGGACAAGACCCGGAAGGAGCACCTGCAGCTGCAGGTCAAGAATAGAGAAAATGAAACAGAGTTAAACCTCGCTCTGAAACAGATGACGGACATGGGAGAAGCGGCTAAAGTGGTTCAGTCGGGCTATCAATCCTACCTCCTAACCAAGCAAGCTGTACGTTCCTATACGTGTATCTTCAATGCTGTTGCAATATTACGATTTGCTATAAAGATGAAGTTGGAGAAAGAGATTCCAAGGCTAAAAGAGACACGGTCACAAAAGGAGACCAGGGAAAGTAAACTCAATGCCCTCACTGATGACAAAGAGGAAGGAGAAAGAATTGACTTTGATTGTGCTGCTGTTATTCCAGAAACAGATAGGCACCCTCCTGAGAATATACTCCCTGATCTGGGATTCAAAAATCCAGATCCTCAATTTCATTTACGTTGTCCAGAAGATTATCAAACTAGTGGACACACCCAGGACAACACAGAAGATGTTTTAGCCAAGTGGGTGGCAGTTCCTGAAAAAACAAACTTGTTGACAGATCCTGATGACATGGTTAATATGGACTACGTTTGTACAGAGGCAACTAGGTCTCCAAAACCCAAAGGCCTGGTAATGGCCACAAAAGGGAAATCAAAGATTGAAAAGAAAAAACAACGAAGGTTAACACGGCGCCTGAATAGTTCCATATCTCACCAATCTGGACCACACTGTGGAGCCAAGGAGAATCTGGTCCAAGGGTCTCATCAGAAGCTAAAGAAACAGTCCAGTCATTTGCAGGTTGCAGCGGGCTATGAAATAAAGTCAAAGGATGCAATAGACTGGAAGTCAAAAAAAAAAAAAAAATATGTTTAGGGGAACTGACCGATTTATTTTTTTTATTACACGTGTGGACTATGTCACGGACACTTAACTATGCAAATAAGCATTTTGTCAATATTACAATGTTATATTGGTTCTCTGTGTTGAAAATGTAGCTAAACTACAAATTAATATACAGGGTTGATGGCCCTTAAGATTACAAGGCTGTAGTATAAGAGAAAAAATATTGGTAGCTTACAATATGGGAAAAAAAAAAAATGCCCTTTTCGGTTGGTAAATTTATAATGAAGTTCATATTCGTGTCATGTAAATACTTAATGTTGTACTGAGCAGTTAGCTCAAGCATTTCAGGTAGGACGCTCACCCCAGTGAGGTCCATGGCCGCTCACCCCAGTAGGTGTGAGCTGGGGAGGGGGATATGTGACATAGTCCAAAGATGTTAGGCAGCTTTCTGCCCCATTTTAGAGCAGAAAGTGCAGGAATAGCTAAAAATGATCCGTTCCACAGCTTCCCATTAACTCAGGCAGCTGGATGGAAAATCCAGACCACAGATTACAATGGCTCTAGTTCTCCCTCACCTGCTCTTCTAATCACATGCACAGGTATTTAGAGCAGAGAGGTTTTGCATTTGACTCTCTCTCCTTGGAGCCTGGGGGCTGGGGGTGTCGCTGCTCCCCTGCATCCAGTATCGGGGTTGACGGCCCCTCCACGTATCACAGTACCAGAGGATTTGCCTGGACTCCACGAACAGATAAGACAAAACAAATGGTTACTGCTGTTGCTAAAAGACTGTGCTGTATGTTGTGACCCTAAATGAGAGAGCATTGTTTTAAGCTGGGGAACCAGTTTAGTTGGCCAGCAGCTGTTAGAGAGACTGATTCTGATGTGTAGTTAGATCCCTGAAAGGGATAGGATTTGCTTATATGATTTTGGTTTTATTTCTTGAAATAACAGTGTGGGAAATATGGTAACACTGAAATGTGTGAACTGCTGAATGAAAGTATCTGAGTACCTCTAACCTTCACATGTTAAAGCTGCAGTACCTTACTTGGATGAAAATAAAGCAGGCAGAAGCCTGAGTTAAGCAGCATAATACTTTGCATGATCCTGTTTGTTGTATAATTAACCCTAGAAGACTGTGTCGGGAAGAACCCAGACAGACGTCAGCACTACAAAAGAGGGGCGTTTGTCACAACACCTACACCAGAGCCCGCGGTGCCACAGAAAGTGGTCTGACCCCTCACTTTCCTGAGACTCGGACACCCAATGTCTCATACCTTCTAAGCTGGGGTCAGCTTTCACCGTATCCCTAAACCCTGTTCCTAACACTGACCACCCACCCTTAGTCTCTAAGTCAGGGGGAACAGGAACAGGTAAAGGGAACAGTAAGTCAGTCTCTGGTCGCGACTCAGTCTGGCTTACCTGTCTGGTCTCCGCAGAGACCGCTGGAACTGTTGGTCCCAAATGCAGGGGGACAGGGGTTGGTTCTGCTGCGATCCCTGATGACTGGCTCCTAGTAATTGCTGCAACAGAAGCCAGCTCTGCCGTGAACAACGGGTCACATGCCCCAGGTCATTGCCGAGCAAAACTGCGGCATCTAACCCAGGCAATACCCCCACTTCCCTCATGCCACGTCCGGCACCCCAATCCAAAAAGACCCGGGCAACCTGGAGTGACCGCGGTCCTCCATCTGGCATGGTCACTTGCATCCCGGTGCCCAGGAGCAAATCCTCTGGTCGGACCATATCAGGTCGGACCAGGATAACAGTAGCACCGGAGTCCAGCAAGCCGTCCGCTTGGCGGTCTCCGATGGTCACCTTCCACAGATGTTTCTGCCGGACATTGCTGGGCTGCATCCTGACTGATGCAACCTGATGTCCCTCTGTCTCCGCTGCTGGTCCCAGGGAAACAAGTGCAGATCTCTCCGTGGACGTCCCACTGTGGGTTGATTCCGCGGCTGTACTTGGTTCCTCTGTGTGTGCCAGTTGCACAGCCGGGTGACCGGCCTCGCAGCTGGAGAATGCTGCCCCTAATGGGGTCCACCAGACTTTACACAGTCCGGACAGTCTGGTCTGATGTGACCCACTGTTGCAGAGATATCATCTCCTCTCGTGCTTAAACTCCGCAGCTTTTGATACGCTGTTCTCTGCTGCAGGCTTGTGTACCCACTGAGGAGTTTGCTTGGCTCCCTTGGCTGGCACAGCCGGTTTCTTAGGAGACCCTTCCTCATCCATTAGGGAGCGATTGCAAATATACTCATCCGCCATCCTGGCAGCTTCCACATGGGTCTTAGGTTTACGGTCAAAGACCCATGCTCTCACCTCCGAGGGACACTGCTCCAGTAACTGCTCCTGGAAAATCAAGTCCAGCAAAGTGTGGTATTTTGTAGCACCACAACCCTCCACCCACTGAGTGCCTTGCCAGGCGGGCACCATAGTTGACATATGACTCCTTGGGATAACGTTCTCCTTTCCTGAACTTGCCCCAGTAGGCTTCTGGGGTGAGGGCAAACTGCAACAGCAGCAAAGCTTTTACATGTTCATAGTCATCCTGATCTTCTCGTGGATGCCCTTCAGGGTTTCTTTAGCAATCCGAGACAAAAAGGGATGCATCCGCAGCACCCAGTCACGTTGTGGCACCCGGTATCTCAGACATTGAGTTTCAAAGTCTGATAGAAAACCATCGATTTTGTCTGTGCCACAGCCAAACTTGTTGAAGCTGTGGTGATTGACTTGGGGGACAGCCTGCTCTCCATTGATCAAGTGAGAGTGAGGGGACACTTGTCCGTGTACAGCTGCCAGCACCCGAATTCTCTCATCTGCTGTAGCTCTTTCCCCCCATGAGGCAAGAAGTGCTGTGAGTCCAGGGTTAGCGAGTCCAGTAGCAACAGGGACTATCCCTCCCCCACCCCCAAGTCCCAGTCCTTCACCATTATCCCGGTGAGCACCCTCTCCCTCCCCCTGTCCATCTCCCACCGGAGCTGGAAGAATCACCGGCACCCCGAGCTGAAGTGTAATCACTGTGGCTGCAGCAATGGGCTCCATGCCCTGAGGATAAGCAATGCCTGCTTCATGCTGTTCCAAATCCTCCTCCAGCTGCACCTTTTACCGATCAGCCGTCGGTAAGCCATAACCTTCACACCGGACAACGATTCGGGCACGATCCCAAGTCCTGAATCGTCCTGCTCGCTTGTCCATGTTTCACCCGCAGGCAAAAAGGTTATGGGACAAAGAGTGACTGTATTTTTCGTGCTCTTGCAAACTGTGTGTATGCTACCTCTTGCTTTGGGTGCTTGCAACTTTTGAGTCTCCCTCTATGCTATAGGATCCCGCAGGATGCTATACCATAGACTCAATCAGGTCCCGCCGCTGCCACCAGAAAAAAAGCCTGTCACGGGAAATCAGGGCTTTTAACCCCTTAATACCCAGATCCTTTGAGTAAGCAAAGCAAGAGATAAAAATAAATTGCGATTTATTTACAGAATGAACATACACAGCTTGATTTACAATACACTTACTGGAACTGGGTCAAACGAAATAAAATGTTCCCGAAACGAAATGTTGCCAAAACAAAGTCTGCATGAGCAAGTCTGGGCAGAACTGCTAGCTGCCAGAGTGGCTTTGAAATTCTCTTCCTTGCTAACAAATGGTTTAACACCTCCATATCCTGGACTGCCTTTGAAACTGGTCCTTTGAAGCTTAGAGGGCGGAGTAGCTCCCTCTGTTTCCTATGCAAATGGATTTTTATCCATACTGAATGACTTCCTCTGACCATTACTTTAATAAAAATCTAAACATTGGGGACTTTTATTCATCAATTTTTTTATATACCTTTATAAAAATTGCGCTATAACCTTTTTAATGATTTTACCTGACCAGGGCTTACAGCGAATCTCAGCGTGGTAGGACCTTCCTAGCAAAAGTTAGCTAAAATCCGTTCGCTGTGCTGCGGGCTGCTGGGTTTTAAAACCATTTTTTTTTCATTGTGCGGTTACAGGGAAACACTGCTACAGTAATACATTTCATAGTTAGACACAACATGATTTTTGCTACCTTATACCTGGTGGGAGACACACATACATGTTTATTGAATACACAGTGTTTGCCATTACTGGGCTGCAGAGCTGACAATCTACATTTTCCCAATATGGCTCAGGGGCCCCCAGTAAGGCCAAATACCTTTATTAATGGCCTGGTACCCCCTCACTGTAATGCCCTGTTCTGAGGGGATTATTACTATTATAGGCTAAATGTAGGCTTTTTCATAAATAATAGACACTTTTGTATAGTTATATAGATTTTTGTACTTAAAATAAAATGGTAAATACATGAAACCACCTCTATATACATGTAGCGGTCATGTAAAATGGCTACAGTCATCTCTCCTGCTGACAGTAAGGCCTAGTAAGTTGTGGGCATGCCAGCAGTAATTATGGAGGTTTGCCCTCACACCCTGGTGGGGTGCCCTCTGTATGGATGGGAGTGGTCACATGCTCTGACTACATGGTTAGTGATGTCAGACGTGTGTCAGCTTCCAGAGTGTACATAAGGCACAGCACTGTGTCAAAAAGTAGTTCTAGTTCTAGTACAAGTTCAGCTAAGAGGAGGAGGAGTTCAAGTTCTAGTCCTAGCCTGAGTTACTGGTTATGTTATAGTAACTGCAAGAGACTGTGTCCAGGGACCTGGCACAGGGTAAAGATATCCCGGCTGGGATAGGGAATCCCTATTAAAGGAGAGCTCACCTTTCAAAGGGAAGCATTGACGCAAGATGAGTGGCTAAAGATTCTACTGCGTGGGGCAGCTAGCCCACATCAATCAATAAAGATGCTCTTATTCGAACACCCTCTCGTGTACATGTGTGGAGTGAATGTACAGAGAGGAGCACCACGAAGGAGTTCCTCAACAGGACCATCCCCATGCGGACGCAGGGACCCTGATGAGGTGGAGGCGCTGCACTGGAACTAGGTAGGACTCAGCACACTACCTCAGCTGCCTGTCTGGACGGGTCCTCCCCACACACCATCATGCGGGAGACTCAGGAGTCCTGTTGCCAACAGGTGCACCACCAGACACTACCACACTGTAATGGGGACCGGTTAGACCACAGGGGCCAATGTGAGATTGGGTGGGTCAGGCCGGTTCATAAACACCGTTACATACACTTACACTGCAGATATCTATATCCACACACTGCGCCCCCTCTGTGTACACACACACACACACACACACACTGCTGCTACACACACACACACACACTGCTGCTACACACACACACACACACTGGAGCTCTACACACACATCACAGCAGCTCTACACACAGCTGAATTCCTCCTGGCTTCCAATCAACTCCAGTATCTCACACTCAATTCTCCTCCTCACTTTTAAAGCTTTACATTCTTCTGCCCCTCCTTACATCTCAGCCCTAATTTCTCGCTATGCACCATCCCGACTCTTGCGTTCTTCTCAAGGATGTCTTCTTTGTATCCCCTTTGTATCTAAAGCTCTCTCCCGCCTTAAACCTTTCTCACTTTCTGCCCCGCACCTCTGGAATGCCCTTCCCCCCAATACCCGACTAGCACCCTCTCTATCCACCTTTAAGACCCACCTCAAGACACATCTGCTTAAAGAAGCATATGAATAGCGCTGGATAATCCTGGACACATGATACATAAAGCTTGGCCCCCTGCAGACGCACTTACCAGAACTCCATCCTGCTGTCTCTGTACGTTCTCCCTACCTACCAATTAGACTGTAAGCTCCTCGGGGCAGGGACTCCTCTTCCTTAATGTTACTTTTATGTCTGAAGCACTTATTCCCATGACCTGTTATTTATATTATCTGTTATTTATTTGATATGTATTACTACTGTGAAGCGCTATGTACATTTATGGCACTATATAAATAAAAACATACAATACAATATCATCAAATGCCCCTGCGGGCTCGTCTACGAGGGCAAGACATCACGGATGCTCAAGGAGCGAATAGCAATGCACCGTTCAACAATTCGGAAAGCCCTCACAGATTCCACCAACCAGGATGATCTAAAGCTGCTACCAGTGGCATGACACTTTAAACATAAACAGCACAGCATGGCCACGTTTTGCAAGCCCATGTTCCACAAAGGGGAGGCAATAGACATAGGCTCTTGCTTCAACTCGAGGCGAGAATGATTTATAAATTAGACACAATGGTACCAAAAGGTTTAAATGAGGACATGAACCTGGGATGTTTCTAATAATGTATTCCCATTGGTATACACTCCCAATTAAGCGATTACTATACCAAGACAAATTTCCCTAGCCAATTCCAATCTGGCTTTCGCCCCAAACACTCCACCGTAACTACCCAGTTAAACGTTTGCAATGAAATCCAGTGTGGAATGGAACGGGGACAACTCACTGGTGCAGTATCCTGCTTAACAAACTCCAGAGCTCTGGAATAGGGAATCATGCTTTAAACTGGTTTCATCAACTCCAACCACCCTGGATGTCATCTGTGTTGTCCCGCAAGGCTCTGTTCTGGGGCCCCTACTATTCTCAGTGTTCATCAATGATCTTCCCACAGCTTGTCAGGAAGCCTCAATACACATGTATGCAGATGACACAATCCTATATGCACACAGCCATAGCCTCTCTGACCTTCAACAGATACTTCAGTCTGACATTTTGAGACTCGAAAACTGGATTTCCCACAACAAACTGTTTTTAAACACTAACAAGACTGTAACAATGGTATTTGGGACCAAGACTAATTTTTTAAAGCTTCCAGCGACTGAGCTCCAGATTAGAACCAACACTAACACCACCCTAACTCCTGTCACTAGTTTTAAATACTTGAGCATATGGTTTGACTCCCACTTAACATTCGGGATGCACATTGATACCCTGACAACCAAGACCTATGCCAAACTAGGTATACTTTATAGCAGCGGTGCGCAAACTGTGGGGCGCGCCCCCTTGGGGGGGCGCAAGATTATGTAGGGGGGGCGCGGGCTGCTTGCAGGGAAACCTGGGGGCGGGCAGAGCTGTGCACGGGCGGCCAGAAGCTCCGTGCTTGTCACGGTTGTGCTCGCCACAAACCTGGGTCGGACCGCGTGGCTGAGGTAGGGTTGTAAAAGCACCGACCTTAGACCGCGCAGGCTGATCCGGATTGCGCAGTTCGTAGTCATACGTAGCAGGATCAGGATAGGAGAAGACAGCATCGTCGTTGTACAAGCCAGGGTCAGGACAGGAGACGTCAGGATAAACATTGTCCAAGCAGGAGTTCGGCAACAGGTAGTCAGGAAAGCCCCGCTTCAGCTTAGGAGCGTGGGGGTGGCCTCTGCGCGTGCGGCAACCATGGCCCATGGTACTGGTCTCAGGAGGTGGTAGACAGACCAGCTTAGCACACCGCCTAGCTGCACGGGTAAACCAGTGCTACAGCGCAAGAGTCCTGAGCGGGCTAGGGAATCCTCCGTTACAGCGCAGGAACCAGGACACGGCCTCTCTATATTAGGGAAAGAGTAGGCCCCAGGAACCAGGAAGCTGAAGATACACAGGGAAACCTCTGCTTCAGTGCAGGAAACTGAAGGATGCAGGGGAAACCTCTGCTTCAGTGCAGAAAACCAGGAAGCTGAAGGACGCAGGGGAGATCTCCGCTTCAGTGCAGGAAACCAGGAAGCTGAAGGACGCAGGGGAAACCTCCGCTTCAGCACAGGAGAACAGGAAGCTGAAGGAGGCAAGGGAAACCTCCACTTCAGCACAGGAGAAAGGAAGCTGAAGGACGCAGGGGAAACCTCCGCTTCAGCACAGGAGAAAGAAAGCTGAAGGACGCAGGGGAAACCTCCGCTTCAGCACAGGAGAAAGGAAGCTGAAGGACGCAGGGGAACCTCCGCCTCAGCACAGGAGAACAAGCGGGAGCTTGTGGCAGAACAGAAGTGACATCCAGTAAGGACTATGCTCGGCAGGGAGCATTGTGGGAAAGCAGTACTTAAAGGCCAGCGAGCCAATCCCCGGTGGAGGGTGTGAAGGTACTGCTCCAATGAGTGAATGCAAGTCTAGGTTGCAGTGATAGGCTGCACAGCTGCAGTAGATACCAGAGGGAGTGTGTGGCAGTATTGCTTTGGAGAGTGAATCCAGGCTGCAGTAAATATCAGAGGGAGTGTGTGGCAGTATTGCTTTGGTGAGTGAATCCAGGCTGCAGTAAATAACAGGAGAAGTGTTCCAGGACTGCACAGGTCTGCAAGGTGAGGCAAACCGTAAACCGCGGAGCGGATTCCTTACATTACCCCCCCCTTCACGCGAGACCTCCGGGCGAAGAGGACCACCCATAGAGTTGGGGAACCAGGAATTGTTCCTGAACTGTCTAGAATTGGGGGCAGAGTCGTGGTCCAGAGACTTGTGGTTACTCCTTAGTGTACCCCCACCCCCCGGTGAGAACTGCGGCCAGACAGGGCCATCCATGGGTCTCGGGGACATCGAGTTGTTCCTAAAGTTTTTTAGGTGGAAAGGGGATCCGTAAACGAGCAGTTCCTTGGTGAGTACTGTTCTAGGACATGAGAGTGGTGGTAGAGACATCATTGGTACGTGGCTCGCCCCGCAAAATGTCTTGGGAATCCAGGGCTGTGAAGAACCAGAGGGTTCCAGAGCAGAAACGGCAGAAGAACCCCCACTGGAAGCCCAGTCTTTAATAAAGGAACCGGAATCTAGGATAAGCGGCCCTGATAGTTGATCGAATACGCCAGGAGGAACTTCGGAACAGAAAAAGTCTTGGCTGACCACTGCATGTTGGAATTTGCGAGGGATTTTTCCTCTAGAAGTCTCCCAGGTAATGGTTAGTAAGGGTATAGGCTGGGTGGAAGCATCTCCCGGTATTGGTATGGAAGGTGACAAGGCAAGCAGTAAACCAGGCACAGAGACCGAAATCTTGGGATACGTACAGAGTATTTCCAACTGAGAGGAAATAATAGGGGCAACCGAAAATTCCGAGGGAAAAAAACATGGTTTAGCAGGAGCAGAGAAGCAAACAACAGTAGAGCTCTCCAATACTGGGAAATCCTCAGTGGGAGATAGTATTGTCAGGGAATCAGGAATAGTCCTTGGGATCTTCATATCAGTAGCTTGAGAAAAAGGCAGAGCCCGGGTAGTGGCGGGAGGGAAGCTAACATCAGAAGCTGAAGTCTGTACCTCAGTGACAGGGACCTGAGAGCCAACAAGCAACAAGTATGAACTATGAAAACTCTTAATGACAGGCACCTTAGGAGTACAAGGAGTCTTTTCCGAAACTGCAAGGGCCCTAACCACAGGGGTACCTAACCTGACAAAAACATGAATAGGTGTGTTTTCTAGTGCAAAATTTCTGATCACAGGACTCCTAACCGGTAGTGAGGGTGTCTGGGTTTGATTAGTGAAAAAATCAGATGTATTGATAAGTGACTTAGAATCAATTACTGAGGTTCTAGATTTGCTAGACATGTGAGAAAAATACCCTTTAAGGCAGGAGCTTTAATTTCTTCCCAGAGTAACCCCATGGTTGCTGGGGCATATTTAGACACAGTACTGAGGGACTGAGTTTCAGCAAAGGCAGGACAGCTAAATAGCTCAGATTTAAACCCCAGGACTTGTAATATAGGCATGGTGGTCTCAGACAGTACTAAGGGAGTGACCACAGATATGCTGATCCCTGGAGAATTAGCCTGGACAGAGAAATCAGGGGGACCCCCAGCCAGGATAACCATTGTAGGAAGAGATTCAGAATCTGAAGGAGAGTCATTACCTCTCAGAGTCTCAAAACCAGTAAGACACAATTCAGCGAAAAGGGAAACAGTGTGCAGGCTTTTTACTAATCTAAATGAAAAAGTGTCACTTTTGAGAGAAAACCGTGTGTCAGCAAACATTCCTGGGAACACAACATGAACCCCAGGAGGGACATACAGACTACTGTATGCTTTTAACCCTAAGTTTAAAGAAGAGGAGAACTCAGACAGTACGCGGGGGTTAATCATAACTGTACTGGTCTCTGAAGTAGGTATTTGGTAAGGAATGTCTGGGAAACCAGAAATGACTACAGATTCCATAATGTGGGGACTATGCGCTGAAGCAGGGATCACCGCTCTCTGGGCGACAGGCTGGTTCAGTGAAATACCCGGGAAAAGGGACTCTGCGACCAAGCTTAGGGAAAAACCTGACTCCTGAATACATTTAACAGGAACCAGAACTTTAGCCGAAGTCTCCGGAGGCGAAACTGCGGAAACTTGAGCTGAAGCAGGGGATTTATAGCAAAGAATTTCTAAGGACTCCGTAAGTTTAGGGGAATCCTTCAATGCAACCTCTGCTGTCTGACTTGGGGACTCATTCTCTGAGGCTAAAACGAAGGTATTAACTTGGAGGCAGCAAGACTTTACAGGAGTTAATGCAGAGAGTGCCTGAGAGTAGAACATAGGTAATCTTCTCTCTGTATTAGGAGAGACAAGGAATCTCTCCTCTGGAGCTAGGGGCGTGACCATGGCTGACAGAGAACAGGGAATTACCAAAGGAAACTCAGAGAGCTGCCCCACAGGGGTTAATACAGAAATGACCCTGGGAACAGAACTTAGGGATTCTTTCTCTGATGGGGAAAGCGCACATGACTGCCTAGCAGAGGTTAAAGCTGGAAACCCCTCAAGACCTGGAGAGAGGGATTCAGAGTTAGAAATAGGAGAACTAAGGGACTTATTCTCTGATACTGGAACTTTAGTGTTGGTTAGCGAAACATACGTATACTCCAGGGGAGCTTCACAGACCTGATTGGCAGGGGTTAATGTAGACATATCATTGGAGTCAGGGAACCCGGGCATACAATCAGGGCTAGTGACCATGGTAGTTACTACGTTTGGAGATATTGCTAATGGGTCCGTTTGGTCATCTCCCGGAGAGGGAGATACGTCCCCCGGTTTAGCGATAGGACTGGCAGCACAGGGAGACAGCCAAGCGGCAGCGTAGCTGGCGAGGAGGGGGTCCTGTTCCTTTATGCAAATGTCCAATGTTATGGAAAGGACATGGAGCGTGTCTTGGGCGTGAGCCAACATGAAGAGAGGGTCCTCTTGTGCTATGTAAATGTCCAAAGACAAGGCCAGGGAAGAGAGTGCTTTTTGGGCGTTGCCCAGTTCCAAAGGGTACACGTTTTCCCAGGTTAAAGGGTAATCAGGGAAGCGAACACAAGCGGCCAGAGACTGCTTTAAGTCCCGGAGGTAGTACGTCTTCATCATGAGATGGGCACGGCATTTAGTTTGCAAAGGGGTTAAACCTTTAAACACAATCAGATCTTCAATCATGGGTATTATTTCACACAGATACTGGTATTTAAACTGGGACTGGTCTACAGGCCGGGACAGGATTTCAGACAGAAACTTACCAACCCTCACCACAGGGCGGTCCGAGTTTGTGGGGCCAAGCATACTGTCACGGTTGTGCTCGCCACAAACCTGGGTCGGACCGCGTGGCTGAGGTAGGGTTGTAAAATTACCGACCTTAGACCGCGCAGGCTGATCCGGACTGCGCAGTTCGTAGTCATACGTAGCAGGATCAGGATAGGAGAAGACAGCATCGTAGTTGTACAAGCCAGGGTCAGGACAGGAGACGTCAGGATAAACATTGTCCAAGCAGCAGTTCGGCAACAGGTAGTCAGGAAAGCCCCGCTTCAGCTTAGGAGCGCGGGGGTGGCCTCTGCGCGTGCGGCGACCATGGCCCATGGTACTGGTCTCAGGAGGTGGTAGACAGACCAGCTTAGCACACCGCCTAGCTGCACGGGTAAACCAGTGCTACAGCGCAAGAGTCCTGAGCGGGCTAGGGAATCCTCCGTTACAGCGCAGGAACCAGGACACGGCCTCTCTATATTAGGGAAAGAGTAGGCCCCAGGAACCAGGAAGCTGAAGATACACAGGGAAACCTCCGCTTCAGTGCAGGAAACCAGGAAGCTGAAGGACGCAGGGGAAACCTCTGCTTCAGCACAGGAGAAAGGAAGCTGAAGGACGCAGGGGAAACCTCCGCTTCAGCACAGGAGAAAGGAAGCTGAAGGACGCAGGGGAACCTCCGCCTCAGCACAGGAGAACAAGCGGGAGCTTGTGGCAGAACAGAAGTGACATCCAGTAAGGACTATGCTCGGCAGGGAGCATTGTGGGAAAGCAGTACTTAAAGGCCAGCGGGCCAATCCCCGGCGGGGGGTGTGAAGGTACTGCTCCAATGAGTGAATGCAAGTCTAGGTTGCAGTGATAGGCTGCACAGCTGCAGTAGATACCAGAGGGAGTGTGTGGCAGTATTGCTTTGGAGAGTGAATCCAGGCTGCAGTAAATATCAGAGGGAGTGTGTGGCAGTATTGCTTTGGTGAGTGAATCCAGGCTGCAGTAAATAACAGGAGAAGTGTTCCAGGACTGCACAGGTCTGCAAGGTGAGGCAAACCGTAAACCGCGGAGCGGATTCCTTACAGTGCTGCTGCTTCTATGTGTCTGTGTCTTGCAGAGGGGGCGGGGCTTCTCTCTGCACACAGACAGCCCCTCCTTCTCTTCCTGTCTGCTCCCCGCACCAGTTTTCAGCAGCATGGGGGGTTGAGGGATTGGAGCATGTCGCCCCCCCAGGAGAAAGTGTGTGTGTGTGGGGGGGGGGGGAGGTTGAGTTTGTTTGTGTGGGGGGGGATTGTGTGTGTGTGGGGATTGAGTTTGTGTGTGTGTGTGTGTGTGTGGGGGGGATTGTGTGTGTGGGGGGGGATTGTGTGTGTGGAGGAGGATTCAGTTTGTGTGGGGGGATTGAGTGTGTGTGTGGGGGGATTGTGTGTGTGGGGGGATTGTGTGTCTGTGGGGGGGATTGTGTGTGTGGTGGGGATTGAGTGTGTGTGTGTGGGGGGGGGATTGTGTGTGTGTGTGTGTGGGGGATTGAGTGTGTGTGTGTGGGGGGGATTGAGTGTGTGTGTGGTGATTTGTGTGTGGGGGGGGGGTTGTGTGTGTGTGGGGGGGGGGGTTGTGTGTGTGTGTGGGGGGGGGATTGAGTGTGTCTGGGGATTGAGTGTGTGTGTGTGTGTGTGTGTGTGTGTGTGTGTGTGTGTGTGTGTGTGTGTGTGTGTGTGTGTGTGTGTGTGTGTGTGTGTGTGTGTGTTGAGTGTGTGTGTGGGGGGGGGGATTGTGTGTGTGTGTGGTGATTGATTGAGTGTATGTGGTGAGTGTGTGTATGTGGTGATTGATTGATTGAAAGAGTGTGTGTTATAATGCAGTGGTGTGCAAACTGGGGGGGCAATGATGCGCAAGATTATTTAGGGGGGCGCAGGCAGCGTGCGACGAAAACTGGGTACGCGGACCGGCAGACGCTGTGCGCGAGGGGCGGCCAAGAAGATGTGCACGGGCGGGCAGCCGAAGATGTGTGCGGGTGGCTGAACAGGATAGTGCAGGTGGCGGCAACGTGATAGTGTGTGAGCGCACGCGCAGGGGCTTCGGAGGTACGGGGAGCAGCACGCCCGAGCACGATGAAGTCAAATGCCCCTCCTTCGGTGTCTGCCCTGCAATAGCGCTGTGTTCCTGCTCTCCTCCGCGGGCAACCTGCTTCGCTGCGATCCTCTGCAAGTGAAAGGGTCGGCTGCCACTATATGAATCATACTATGAATGTACAGAAATAATGTAAAAAAACTGTGAAAACACAACATTGAAAACGGGAAAAAATAAATAATACTGTAGGTAGGAGTGTGGATGACAATGGGGATAGCAAGCCAAAGAGCAGGGAGGGGAAGGAAGAAAAAAAAGGGGGGGGGAGAGGGAAGGGAGGTAGCAAAGAGGTGGATGAATGCCCCCCCAAAGGATTGCCTTTGTGCACGTACGCTCTCCCAAGCTTGGCGCTTGGGGAGACAAACAAAATTGACTTTGTGCGCTCAGCAGCAGTCAATACACACACACACAGACACACACAGACACACACAAATAGCCCCGATCCACGCTTGCAAAATTATGCAGGACACCCTGTGCTCATGCTTGAAGAGTTGGTGATGTCACCGCTCTCAGCGACAGCGTGGACGCAGCCTAATTTTGCCAGCGCGAGCTGTTGAAATATGTAAGTATTTAAACATATTTGGATTTATATTGTATACCGTTTAATAAAAGGTTTTATTTTTATCATGTGATTTTGATTACATCAGGCAGGGGGGGCCCGAGAAATTTTATGGATGAAAAGGGGGGCTCGGCATAAAAAGTTTGCTCACCCCTGCTTTATAGGAACAAATCCTCCCTAAGTCTCCTGGTCAGAAAGCGTATCGCACAGCAGATGCTAATGCCAATTATTGACTATGGAGACATAGTATATGGCTCGGCTCCTCAAACCCACCTTAGCAAACTTGACACCCTCTACAATTCAATTTGTCGTTTTGTTCTCCAATGCAACTACAACACACATCACTGCGAAATGCTCAAAGAACTAGATTGGTCATCACTCAAGTCTCGGCGCAAAGTTCACCTTTTCTGTCTTGCCTTCAAATTCTTTATGGGCAAGCTACCCAGCTAACTGAACAAGCTCCTCACCCCTACCACATGCAGCACCTATCACCTGAGATCAGACTCCCAAAGACTGTTCATGGCCCCAAGGCTCAACAAAGTATCCGGACGTTCCTCCTTCTCTTACCGTGCACCCCAAAACTGGAACAACCTACCAGAGACTCTCACATCCACCACCAGTTTAAATTCTTTCAAATCTAAGGCTGTCTCACATTTTAACCTGGTGTGTAACTGTTTCATACGCCCATAATATATATTTTCTTTAACTGTGCATGCAATGTCTTGTATATAATGTACTAGCTGATATACCCGGCGTTGCCCGGGCGTGGAAGGGCAGGGGGCATGGAGTGGAAGGGCGGGGGGGGCCAAGGGGCGTGGAAGGGCGGGGAGGGCAAAGGGCAGGGGGGCAAAGGGCACGGAGGGGCGGGAGGGCAAAGGGCAGGGAGGGGCGGGGGGGGAAAGGGCAGGGAGGGGCGGGGGGGCAAAGGGTGGGGGGGGGCAAAGGGCAGGGAGGGGCGGGAGGGTCAAAGGGCAGGGAGGGGTGGGGGGGGGGGCAAAGGGCAGGGAGGGGCGGGGGGGGCAAAGGGCAGGGCGGGGAGGGCAAAGGGCAGGGAGGGGCGGGGGGCAAAGGGCAGGGAGGGGCGGGGGGGGAAGGGCAGGGAGGGGCGGGGGGGGAAGGGCAGGGAGGGGCGGGGGGGAAGGGCAGGGAGGGGCGGGGGGGAAGGGCAGGGAGGGGCGGGGGGGGCAAAGGGCAGGGAGGGGCGGGGGGGGCAAAGGGCAGGGAGGGGCGGGGGGGGCAAAGGGCAGGGAGGGGCGGGGGGGGGCAAAGGGCAGGGAGGGGCGGGGGGGGGGCAAAGGGCAGGGAGGGGCGGGGGGGGCAAAGGGCAGGGAGGGGTGGGGGGGGCAAAGGGCAGGGAGGGGCGGGGGGGCAACGGGCAGGGAGGGGTGGGGGGGGCAAAGGGCAGGGAGGGGCGGGGGGGCAACGGGCAGGGAGGGGCGGGGGGGGCAAAGGGCAGGGAGGGGCGGGGGGGCAAAGGGCGGGGAGGGGCAGGGGGGGCAAAGGGCAGGGAGGGGCAGGGGGGGGGCAAAGGGCAGGGAGGGGTGGGGGGGGCAAAGGGCAGGGAGGGGTGGGGGGGGCAAAGGGCAGGGAGGGGTGGGGGGGGCAAAGGGCAGGGAGGGGCGGGGGGCAAAGGGCAGGGAGGGGTGGGGGGCCAAAGGGCAGGGAGGGGCGGGGGGGGCCAAAGGGCAGGGAGGGGCGGGGGGGCCAAAGGGCAGGGAGGGGCGGGGGGGCCAAAGGGCAGGGAGGGGTGGGGGGGCCAAAGGGCAGGGAGGGGCGGGGGGGGCTAAGGGCAGGGAGGGGCAAGAGGGCAGGGAGGGGCAAGAGGGCAGGGAAGGCAGGGGGGCAAGAGGGCAGGGGGGCAGGGAGGGAGGGGGGCAAGAGGGCAGGGAAGGCAAGAGGGCAGGGGGAGGGAGGGCAGGGGGCAAGGGCAGGGGGAGGGAGGGCAGGGGGCAAAGGTCAGGGGGAGGGAGGGCAGGGGGCAAAGGTTAGGGGGAGGGAGGGCAGGGGGCAAAGGGCATTGGGAGGGAGGGCAGGGGGGGCAAAGGGCATTGGGAGGGAGGGCAGGGGGGGCAAAGGGCATTGGGAGGGAGGGCAGGGGGGGCAAAGGGCATTGGGAGGGAGGGCAGGGGGGGCAAAGGGCATTGGGAGGGAGGGCAGGGGAGCAAAGGGCATTGGGAGGGAGGGCAGGGGGGGCAAAGGGCAGGGGGAGGGAGGGCAGGGGGGGGCAAAGGGCAGGGGGAGGGAGGGCAGGGGGGGGCAAAGGGCAGGGAGAGGGAGGGCAAAGGGGGGAAAAGGGCAGGGGGGGCAAAGGGCAGGGTGAGTCTTGGACGCGTTAAATAACCCATTCCCCTGCGTTTACTCACCTTGCACACGGCCGCGCTCCTCTTCCTCCGGGTACCGGCCGCCCTCCTCCTCAACCTCGGGCTCCTCCGCGGAGAGGCTGAGACGCTCCGGTGAGGAGGTGCTGTGCCTCTCGCGGGGAGAGGCGGAGACAGCCGGAGGAGAGGCGGAGACAGCCGGAGGAGCGGCCTGTGTGAGGGGAGAGCCGCGTGCTCTGTGTGTGGGGGGGGGGGGAGGGGAGCGCCGGGTGAGGGGAGAGCCGCGTGCTCTGTGTGTGGGGGGGGGGGTGAGTGGGGGGGGGTGAGCAGGGGGAGCGGGTGAGCGAGGGGGGGGTGAGCGGAAGGGGTGAGCAGGGGGGGTGAGCGGGGGGAGCGGTTGAGCGCCGGGTGAGGGAGTGGCCTATGGGTGGTGAGAGCCGTGGGGAGGTGAGAGTCCCCCGCTGTGTCCCGGGCGCTCGCTCCGCTCCCCCGCTGACTGTAGTGGCGCCAGGGGGGGGGGGGGAGAGGAAAAAGCGCGGGAAAGCAGGAGACCCGGGGAGAGGAGGAGGTGCGCGCGGGTCCCGATGAGCGCCGCGGTGTGTGTGTGTTACAGTGTGTGTGTGTGTGTGTGTGTGTGTGTGTGTGTGTGTGTGTGTGTGTGTGTGTGTGTGTGTCGTCACTCCGCCTCAGACCAATGAGAGGTGTGCGGGGGCAGGCGGGCCCAGGGAGCAATCTCATTGGCCTGGCCCAAGGTCCAATCTGATTGCCGCTAGGGACACAGGGAGGGACACAGCGAAACACATACAGACAGACAGGCAACGACACATAGGACACTTTGAGAGATATATAGTAGATACCCTGCTCATTTATGTAACTGTATTTGTAACCACGTATTATTTGTCTTAACTCTGTGCCCAGGACATACTTGAAAACGAGAGGTAACTCTCAATGTATTACTTCCTGGTAAAATATTTTATAAATAAATAAATACATGTGCACCAGTGTAGTCAGATATCTTGGTAATGCTTATAATGTTTATTATGCATAATAGGGTATATATACTATTTTACAGTTACTTTGGCTCATTCTGCACATTTTCTTCCATTGATTTTTATTTCCCTTCCTTCCCCACCTCACTTATCCTCACTGTGTTGTATTTGGGTGTTCTCATGCGCTCTTAGCAGGTTCACTCTCTGTCTGTTTACTCCAAAACCCTCTTCCTTAAGTTTTGTGGGGGGCACAGTTGTATATGGTTCGTCTTGTCACTACTTATGCATACCCCTGGGCTCAGCGTTTACTCCAAATAGGGACATTGCTTGTGTCCAGACTATGGGCTTTGAAAATGTGGAGAGGCACTCTAGGAGATTTGTCAGTATGTTTGAGGCAGTGACTGTGCAATGAAGTAATTGCGTTAGATTGCGCAGATCTTGCTGACCTTAATGAATGCCTGGATGCACTGGAGCGCTGTGATGCAGCCTCCAGGAGGCTCACTTTGTGCTTCTGTGATGGTGCTCTGCACGATGCCGTGGCGTTTTAGATTAACGTTCTCGCAGGCTGTCTTCCATGTTTAGTCCTCGTCAGATAAGTGAGATATGCCTGCGATAGCGCTACGTAACATCTGTGGCATGAGTTAATCCGAGTTATAGCTTGCTTAATCTGCCTTTCTTGATCGCTAATGTTTGTGGCATTACACATTTCAAGTTCAGTGTTTTCCCAGACCTTTTCTAACTTGGCCCGGTGCGCGTCAATGTCGGCTCCAATTTCGGACCCCCTGATGAAATCACCTAAGTGTGAAGAAACGCGTAGGGATACTCGTCTAACTAGTGACGGTCACTGCACCAGACCTTTTCTCTATCTGGGACTCTCATTCAGACTCTGTGACGCGCTGTGTTCTGGGACTTTGGGACGGCACCTTATGGTGACACACTGGCGCTTTGGTTCCCATGGTCCTACCATCTCCCTTCCTCCTATCCGGAACCTCTGTTCACTACAGTTTGTTTCCGGCTGAAAACAGGAGTAGCTGCACACTCTCTGGAGCTCCTGCTGGACGGTAGCTCAGAGGTGCCATACAACTCGTGGGAGCAGGACGTGTGAGCAGAGCAGCAGTTTCCAGCGTCTGGTGAATGAGTATTACTCATTACATGCTTGAATACTTTTTATGTTTGTGAGTGCGCATTTGTTGGAGTTTTATTGGAACATTACATTTTGTATCTTATCATGATACACTAGGATCGGGCGCTTTCTTCTCTTGTTTTCTAGATCCAGTGGGAAGTCGCTGTTCCTCTCAGAAAGCTGCCAGTATCCTACATAGAAGGCCACCATCCATTCCTTCCATCCTAACAGGACTTTTTCATTATACGGTTTTTGTGGACTCTATTTTTATATAATTGTAACGGGCATTCCCCCCCCCCACCCAATCGCATATATGGCATGGAAGGGGAAGCTATATGTTACCAGGTGTGGTGCAGTATACCTGTCAGGCTTACAGGAGGTCTGAGCCTCCGCCAGTGAGAGCCTGGGGTGAATCCTCTGGAACGTTCTTGGTTTCAGCGCCTCCACCTGTGTAGGGTTCTAGGGATGTAGAAGGTTACCTACACAGGCCCCACACATATAATAAGTACATACACGAGGATGTATATAACCAATTTATATATATGCAGGCAATACAACACTTATAACATACACTACTAACACTCCCCCTAGGAAGTAACTCTACAGTCACCGTATCCCCACACTGTGTCTACAGCCCAACCCCCTTGTCCCGTGGTCAGCGCTGCCACTATGTGTGATGATAGTATGTTAGGATACGTTGGTGCACTTATGGGGGTACCTGCCGAGCGCTCCTGCACTCGGGCCTGCAATTGACTTCGCAAAGGATCTGTCGCTCGGTGATTCCGTCTGATCCTGTGGTTCCTTGCACGGGGTCCGCCAGGGGCGATCCCACCCTGGTGATAGTCTCTGTGGGCACGGACTTGAGCCCAAGTCTTCTCTTAGAGAGCGCAGCGTCCGCTGTGTCCCTATCTAACACTAGTGCTACTGTGACAGGGTCCCTAACCTAGGACAATGATAAACAAAATATATCGTGCGCAACTAATAAACCTCTAATATTATCAGTGATACAATGTGTATTAACATATACCCTTCTAATTTTTACTCAACTGGTAAAACCACAAAAAAACCACAGTGAGAAAAAAATAAATATATTTTTTACATAACCGTGTAATGTGATGTAGAAAGCGTCTCCAGCTATTAAACAGGGGGTGGCTCGTCACCCCCCAAACACTAAAGATATGGAGACAAAAAAACAGCGCACAACGCAAATAGTGAAGTATGAAAGTAACAAGTGTATATTAAAATAGGGGATAAATATTCTGCGTACATCAAGGTATTAGGACATAAACATTGAGTGTGTTAAACACACAAGTTACCACTCGGCGGCCGCTCATACAGGAGTCAGGAGTATGTTTCCCTTGGCAGGCGTCTGGGACAGCAGCTGCGATGCTTTTCCTTCCTAGGAACACCTCTGCATTCGGTCACCGTCTCTGTGGGAAACTCCCCTCTGGTCAGCTGAGCTCCAGACGGATCGAGCAATCTGCAGCCTGCAGACGCACTGGGAGGGTCCCCGGATTGATCAGTGAGGACCTCGGTGGTTCACAGAGCTCTCTGTTTAGTGCAGCCACAAGCAGGGGTGAACTGGCTGACTGGGAATGAAACTCCAATATGTCGCGCTGTTGCGGGACGCTGCGGAGTGACGTCACAGTGGCAATTTCAAAAGTACACAGCAAAAGCGGAAAAAAGTCTCTAAAGTGCCCAAATTGCACACATAGGATAGAGTAGCAATAAAACACTTGGACCAATTTTATCCTACATGTTTTGTAGTCACAACTACTTCATCAGGGAATAAATGTAGCATTTCCCAGAGGTACTATATACCTCACAAACACATCCCATTGGTTAGCCAATTGAAAAATTAGCCAATCAGTCACCTGGGTACTGTGCTAGTCAGAGAGACTTGGGAAATGCAGACACCAGTTAAACAACACCTTTATTTAACAATGAAACTTACAATACATCCTAGCATATAAAAAACATCATAAATAAATTAAAACGAATAGTACCTCTGGGAAATGCTACATTTATTCCCTGATGAAGTAGTTGTGACTACGAAACATGTAGGATAAAATTGGTCCAAGTGTTTTATTGCTACTCTATCCTATGTGTGCAATTTGGGCACTTTAGAGACTTTTTTCCGCTTTTGCTGTGTACTTTTGAAAATGCCACTGTGACGTCACTCCGCAGCGTCCCGCAACAGCGCGACATATTGGAGTTTCATTCCCAGTCAGCCAGTTCACCCCTGCTTGTTGCTGCACTAAACGGAGAGCTCTGTGAACCACCCAGGTCCTCACTGATCAATCCGGGGACCCTCCCAGTGCGTCTGCAGGCTGCAGATTGCTCGATCCGTCTGGAGCTCAGCTGACCAGAGGGGAGTTTCCCACAGAGACGGTGACCGAATGCAGAGGTGTTCCTAGGAAGGAAAAGCATCGCAGCTGCTGTCCCAGACGCCTGCCAAGGGAAACATACTCCTGACTCCTGTATGAGCGGCCACCGAGTGGTAACTTGTGTGTTTAACACACTCAATGTTTATGTCCTAATACCTTGATGTACGCAGAATATTTATCCCCTATTTTAATATACACTTGTTACTTTCATACTTCACTATTTGCGTTGTGCGCCGTTTTTTTGTCTCCATATCCCTAACCTAGGGCCTGTTCCTGTAGCACCACAAACTGGGGAGTGAGAACCTATCTGGGGCCTAAGGGGTTACTGACCTGCTCCGTTCCCCTAGCTCTTCCCGGTCCTGACTCTAACTACTACCTAGCACCTGCAGTAACGCACTGCCACCTACTTGGTACTTGCAGCAAACGTGCTGCACAAACACACGATGCCTTCTTGTCAGACCTCACAGCACTGACAGCTGTGACTCTGACAAAACAGCATATACGCACACCTAAGGGCAGGGTCCCTAACTTGGGGCTGTCCCTTGTTAATTACCCACTGCATGCGTGAACTCTGGCAAGATGGCGCCACCTTTCACTCTGCAGCGGAAGCACCGGGAGCCCTCGCAACGCGATCTCGGCCCTGGCAACCGGCCACGCGCTTCCCCGGCAACCCCCTTGAAGCCAGGTTCTCCCCGCTCCCACTCCTGTGATCGGCCGACGGGGCCGCCATTGGGCTCGGCGGCCCCCGCGATCGCGAGCAAGGTGAGGGGGGGGCGAGACTGGCAGGGGGGACATGGCTACATCCTCCCCCTGGTGAAATCCCAACGTCCTCGCTTGGATAGCAGACATAACCATGCACAAACATTATATAATAAAAATGCAGTACATAGAATATACAACATATCACATGAGCTTGGTATGACTTGGTATTCCACACAACACCCACAGTACTACCCGAGGCTAACGGAGTGATTGCTGTTTGCCGAGACCAAGCACGGGGTGCCCCTAACTGATCAGGTGGGGGTACCTCACTTTTACGTTGGTGAGCCTCCCCCGGGAGAATCTCGGGGCGAGCACACTCTGGGGTAACAGTCACAGAGTCCTTACAACTTCCTCCCCCTGGTGGATGGAATAGTACCATGTTTCTTGGCCAGACCTTTTCCCGGCCATCCGCGGCATGGATGCGATAGGCTAGGTGGTCTTGACCTTTTCCACGGTCCACCACATGGTGAATGGAGCGCTCTTTTTGGGCTTAAAGGAGGCAATTTCCCCTGAATTCCTCGCCACACAGTCCTTGTCCCTAAGAACTTGGGAGGCTTCCATTGGGAAGCGAGCAATTAACAATGCCTCTGTTTCACCCTGTAGGGGGTAAAGGGTAGATACCTTACCACTGCGGTGCTTCACGGTGGCCAACAGGTCCTCGGGGACGCTGTCAGTTCCCACCTCGGCTGTCTTGGGACCTGTCCCCGGCACTTCTGGGGCAGTCCACTTACTTGCTGGAAACTCGGGAGCGTTGGATCCCGGTCCTGGGACCATTTGGGTTGGAGCGCACGGGCTCACACTCTGTTCAGTTATGGTGACACACGGATGTCCAGCTACGTTCTTCTGCTCAGCATGAACTTTAGTTGGGGCCTTTTTCACGGCCACCTCCACCGGAGCCTGTGGGGAGTTAGGAGGTTCCTCACCACTCCGCTGGCTTGCGATGGGTTCCTCTTCCTCCGGTCCTGTCTCCGGATGTCCCTCCGACACACTGGGAGTCGCCACGGCTGGGAGCCTCTACCGCGGCTCCGGCCGTACCAGCGCTTGCTGCCAAGGGATATCGAGGCGCAGCGGGTCCACAGCAGGGTCCGTCGCTGATGCTTCAGCTTCACGTGTGTGGTCCGTCGGCTGGCACATCACCACGGCTGGTTGGCTGCTGTCTTTTCTCTTCACCTGGATGATAGGCGGTGGGTACTGGTCCACTCGCACCACTGGACAGCTATCTTCTAAGGGGGACACCTCCGCCAGGACGCGATGCCGAGTGGAGCCATTAGCCCTAGTGGCCAGCCTTAAGGAGCTACCGTGCTCCGCGGTCACCTGGAGGCTCACACCTGACACCCCTGGGGCAGTCAACTCGCCCTTGTCATTGTTAGGTACTGGTCCCAAGCCTAGGACCGCCGGTACCATCATCTTAGGCCGGACTGGCCGTAGTAGGGCCCACGGGCCCACAACAGGCGAGGCAAATGACTCTTTGTCCTCAGCTTCATTTGTCCTCTGTGATTCCATCTGTGGTTCCAGCATTAGAACCGAATCTGGAACCGCGGTTAGGGCGCACGGGCCCTCTGCAGCTGAGGTAGGCTGGTTAGCCGCATCTTCCTCTGCGGGTTCAGTAGCACACAGCAGCACGGGTTTTAGGAACTGTGCCCCGCAGCAGGCACACTTGGGACCCCAGGTCTGTTTGCCACCTGGGAAGTCACATTGGTTACAAACACATCTTATGCACCCCTCTTCATCCACCACTGTCACTCGGTATTCTATTGGTAGCCTAAAGTGGTTAAAGTCCATACCACCAGACAGATTCAAGTCCTTTTGTAGGCACGGGCACACAAGAAAGGATACTTTCCCTCCTTTTGATCGCCATACCCCATACAACTGAGGGTGTGTTTCTCTGCATTCTGTACTTTCTTTAGTGGGAACAGCAGTCAGCAACTGTGCTTGCTCCCCCTGGTGGAATTTAAAGGAGGGGCACGCTCTATCATTGAGTGGTTCGGGCTCTGCACTGAGTCATTCACCTTGTGGGGGCGGAGCTCTGGTTTTCCTGCCAGTCCTGTGCAGATTTTTGCAACACAATTTAGTGCAGGCTTGCAGTCAGCAGCACGTGTGCTCGCCTGACTTGGCGGGAGACGCCATTTTAGGTGTGACTCACTGGATGAGGGAGCCTCCATGTTGACCACAGTTCTGTTAATCTCACTAGGGCTCTCTGCGTATATAAGAGGGTAGCCTTCTGGTGGGGCCTCTGGGAAATGTAAAATCATGGGGGCATTTTCCCAGCATATTTCCTGATCTGCCACTAGCCATAGTCTACTCCACTGTTCAGTGGTATCGTACCTCTGCTCTAGCCTCCTCCACCTTTGGTCTAGGCCCAGGAGTTCTCTTAGGGTCTCACAAATTTCCTTCAACTTCAACGCACTAGCGGGAACATTCCCTACTACTACCACATGCCGCGGAGATACTTTCATCCACCAAGCCCATTTGTGGATCTCATGGCTTGAGGGCACCGACATGGTAGGGACTTAACTGGCACAACTTGACACAAAAAAATAGAATAGGGCACCCCAGGTCTCTCTCAGCAGCGCCTCCAAATGTAACGGGTATTTCCCCCCCACCCAATCGTATATATGGCATATGGAAGGGGAACCTATATGTTACCAGGTGTGGTGCAGTATACCTGTCAGGCTCATAATAAGTACATACACGAGGATGTATATAACCAATTTATATATATGCAGGCAATACAACACTTATAACATACACTACTAACACGGGTTGTAGCGGCAAAGTGTAGCAGCGTCAACGCTGCACTTTGCCGCCGGTGGAGTTTTCAGTTTGAACACTCCCACCGAACCAGAACTTGCGACGGACGTCGCGTAGCAGCCACCCTGAACTCGGCCAAAGAGGGCTGATGCGCACCAACATTACAAGCTTAGTGTGGGAGAGTGAGGGAGGCCCGCAGCTGGGGGAGAGCCGGCACCTAGCGGCGAGAGGACAACTTGCAGTGCCGGCCGGGCCCCCCGCAGCCACATCCCGGTTCTACCCTCCCCCCCCTACATCAGTGGCCCTGGCTGCCTGACACTATAGCAGTCTCCCCAAAATACAAGAGTTTGGGCCGATATTTAACGCAACTTGGTCTCTCCCCCCCAGGACATTCACTTCCTATTATGGCTGCCCAGATATAGAGACCCCTCCCTCGTCTGTCCCCAACATAATCCACTTTACACCCCCGGGACAAACACAACCTAACTTCCCAAAACTCATTAATGGTTCCACTGCTACAGAACCTGGACTTCCCCTTGGGAGCACAACATAGGGCATTCGGGGCATGGCAGGCAGCCGGCATTACTAAACTAAAGGATATGATCCCCTGGGACAAATTAATCCCATCTGAAACTCTCAAAAGAGAAGAGAAAAAAAACTGGAAGGGATCCGATATATGCAATTGGTCCACTTTGTGTCCAAGAGGTTGCTGGTATCCCAGACTCCCTCAAGCTACTTTGAAAGTGTGTGCGGGGACAGAACCAGCTGTAGTGGTCTGATCTGATCAATATATATCAGATAATAAGTAACCCTAATAGGGAAGCGAATAGCGAGTTCATGCTGCAGTGGGAGAGGGATTTAGGTGCATCACTGGACCTGGAAGATTGGTTGGACATGTGAGGTTGCAGCCACAAGTTCCATGTGTGTCATCACAAAAGAAAATGCATACACAATACTACATGGGTGGTACTGAATGCCAGTGCAGCTGCAGGAGATGTACCCAGAGGTTCCCACAGAGTGCTTCAGGCCCTATGGACAATTGGGCGCACACACATACGGTAAGATTGCTCCAGGATAACTGTAATGTGGTCCAATATATTCGCGCTAATTACAGGAATCACAGTGCGCACAGAACCATGGGGAGGTGCTTCTCAATAAGCCTAAATCACAACCTCCCCCACCGACCGTGCATGCTGGTAAACCATTGTCACGGCCACCGGCTGCTGTGTGACAGATTACTGGAGACCGGTAGATACTCCAAGTATAGACGAAAGCAAAAGGCTTACAAGCATGCCAAGCTTTTCGGGCCCCTGTATTAGCATCTCCAACTACCCTCCAATGGATAAGGACACAACCCTAGTATAAGTTAGCACAATAGGCTTCATTTAGCAAGGTGCAAGAACCAGTCTCCTCCTGCCCACCCCAATTATAGCAGACTACGACAAACATTGGCTATATGTCCATGGCTGTAATGCCTTCTGTGGCCCCTTGTTCCCCTCTTCTTCCCACTGTAAAATGATGGGTATAACTGGAAGAACCCAGACGGGTGCCATTTTGTCTTTAACCACCATTATATGTATGCTTACAGTCATCGTTCAGTTGCCATTCCTCACTTTCCTGATATTCCCCTCACTGTAAACTGTATGCACACATGGCTATGACTCTTCCATTTTTCTTTCTGTACCGCACTTCGAAAGACTCCTTTTCCACAAAAAAAAAGTTAAATGTTGTTATATATACATACACACACACACACACACACACACACACACACACACACACACACTTAATTGCACATCACAAAAATATATAAAATATAACTTTTAATAAAAATATAATCTTTAAACATATATCAGTGTGTCAGTATAACAGTAATTAAAAAGTAAATAGTAGTGAGGCATACTAACCAGACAAAACCCTCAGAATGTAAACAAAACCAGGCGTAATTGCCACTAGTAACAAATGAGGGAGATATAAATTCAGTGGATATGTTGATGGTTAAATCTAATTTCACACCAAACGGGCGAATGATAATACGGAGTATGAGTGTAGTTGATGGACAAAATCTCAATGCCCTTATTTTGCTGCTGGAACAGTGAGGACAGTTACCCACATCACGAGTCACTTCACTCCTCCACTCAGTATTTGCCCTGCTGTTGAGCTCTTAATCTCTCGTGTGTCGCCAATGATCTGAAAGCTCAACCATCATATTTCAAATCTAACAATCTCACGTCTAAAGAGAAATGGTTTGAAAGAACTACGGCTGAGGCCTCGGCGCTGCACCCGCGCCTGCTAGCGCGTGTAGCAGATTCCCGGTCTGCAGTGAGCTGCAGGACAAAAGACGGGACAGGGGGCGTGGCAGGAGGGGCATCCATGACATCACCCAGTAGGTTTGCCCTCATTGGCTGAACCACCGGGGGGGCGTGGCCAGCACTCTATCACAAGTTGTGAACACAGATGTCCTGTCTTCAGAGAAATCTGTTCGCACAATGCGGCTGGCAATGTAGGTAGCGGGCACAGCCCCATTGAGGGGCGGCTCTCGTCCCTGCAGTGCACGCCATAGCGGGCGCTGCAGCGGGGACCTAGCCTTCTGGCCAATACACCATCAAACGTCTGATAGAGGGAACATTGTAATTCAGAATACTGATGCATATGTAATGGAAAACCAAAGACTTTTGGGGGGACAAGGACTGTTACCGTACTCTTGATAGTAGCCCTGCATCGCAGTACAAGAAATAACCATTTTCCAACTTGCAAAGAGGTCTAGACGATGATGTTATTGGTAGACAATAATATGACTTCAAGTATTCCAAAGCACCAACTGCAAAGACATTTTATAGTCTACCTAAAATGCATAAGAAATTACAGTACCCTCCTGATCAATCATCTCTGGTAATAATTGCCTGACTGAAGGCAGCCGCGTCTATATTGATAAAGTTCTGCGGTGCTTTGTTACAAGCCTACCATCTTATGTGCAAGACACTCTTAACAGACTCGGATGTATTACCATAACCCCAGAGACAATTCTCGCCAGCATAGACGTTGAATCATATACGAGCATTAGACATCATAATGGCCTTGATGCTGTTACTCATTTCTTGTCTACTAAGGACTGTAGATTGTGCTTCATTAATTAATTCGTTCTAGACCTCTTGCGCTGTGTGTTAATGCATAATTATTTTCTTTTCGATGAGACTTACTAGCACCAGACCCAAGGTACATCTATGGGCACCGACCTATGGTAACCTGTACCTGGGCTAGTGTGAGTACACTCACGTATTGTGAGGAGTTATCCATGTACACTGACCACGTTGATATGTGGTTCAGGTACATAGATTATATTCTTGAAGGAACAAAGTTATTGTAAAGTATGTCTTTCTTCATTTTCCTTTGGTGAATAATCCTCATACTCAAGAGTATACCTCAATGCACTAGTGGGAAGTGCCAGAGGTCAGATGCCAATCCAGATCCAACAAGGTTTGAAACCTGTACCTCTAGGCAGACTGTGTACACCTGACATTCGATGGCTATCAATACTCTGTCATGGCCTTCATCTAAGGAAAAAAAAACCCTTCAGGTAGAAATATAGATTCCTCTACTCCCATCTTTTTCATACATATCAGCAGATAACTTTAATAGAAGCTGAACAAAGAAGCTTCTGGTCACCAAGTACAGCTGAAATGCTTCAGCCCAGCAGTCACTTTCTTAGGCCTAACAGGCTGATGTTCCTCACTGGCCTTTGGTTTATGCTAAGGAGAGGGGGCCCTTACTAGCAAACATTCCTTGAAGCTGAAACTCATCTGTCAATAAAAAACAACACCATCCAACAAGCCCTAAAACCAACATGGTGAGGAGAGCTCCTGTGCTAGCAGAACATCTTACTGTGTTCCTCAAGGCGGAGACTAAGCAGCTGCTTCCTTCACACTGGTGTACCTGACCTCAAATGGAGCAGAATGCAGGGCAGGAGGGGCAATGTGAGAAGCTGCGGTAATGGAACTAAAAGAGATTCGGGACACAAGAATCCTTGTTCCCCCACCTGCTTGAACAAGTAAACGCTGCGATTTATCCTCCTTGCTAGGGACACTAGATACCCATAAGCCATGTTGTACCCAAATAAGAAATAAATACATAAAAAAAAAAATAACGTTGGTCACTGGAATTATATCGACACAGAATACTTTGTCCTACCCACAGCAGAGAGGAGAGGTCAAAACACACTCACGGAGTGGTCTTCAGGACATGGGGAAAAAAAAAAAAAACATTTCTAAATTTTATTTTATTTAAAATGCTAAACAGGAGGTGAAACATGAAACATTTTTATTCTCCATCGAGTCCTTAAATAAAAAAAGTGCATAGAAAACAACGCTCTTACAAATATTTGTACAAATATTTACACTCCTTAACTGTCCGTTTTTATTATATTTTATAGCGAAACTCTGTAATATGTTCACAACGCATTCCCTCCAAAAAAAAAAAAAATTCCTAAAGTTTAGAAAATGCGAAGAAAAATAAGATTATTTCTGGCTGTCGGAAGGCGATTGCCAGAAGTCTTGGTTGATGTAAATGGCTGTAAGTGCCGGCTTCAGTGTGTGGGGTAGTAATGAAATGTTTAAAAAAAAAAAAATAAGTTCACCCTACGTCCAACAATAGAGGGTTGAAAGTGGGTAGGGGAATGTTCACCCTAGCAGGGCTCGGCAGGTATCTCTAGCAGCATAAAGGACTACACTTAATCACTCCCCAAAGATGTCATCGTGTCTTCTCCTCCAGATGCGTCACTGTCACAAAGGGAGTCAGTTATATTTACTACAAAAAAAAAAAAAAAAGAAGTCCACCGGGAAATAAAAATGTGTTAAACGATGTCCTTGATGCGGATGATCTCAGACAGCACTGCCGCCCCCCTGCCTCACACACACACACACACACGCAGCTCCAAAGTGCCCCCAGGAAACAAAAAAAGGTCGGAGGCATAAGCAGAGCTGAGAACGTACAAAGTAATGAAACTAGCAGCAAAGGGGAAGCGGAATCCAGAGCACAAACCAGAGAATACCCTGAGAGGATGGAGAAGAGACCCCCAAATGACCTATACAGCGATGGGCAGCCAGGATAGAGGGTAAAGTGCTGTTTTCCTTAATGCTGACCCCCCCTCCCCCACCCCCTTTCTACCTATACCAAATTCTTGATCTAGAACATTCACAGCCTGCTGCAAAACCCAGAGACTCAGGCCCTTGCCTAATCTCCCAGGCTCGTGTCTGTATGTCCATCTGTTCCTGTGTGTATCCCCGCATGCCCGGCTCAGTCCAGGAAGTGCCAGCACCTCCACACTGGCTCCTGCAGCCAGGTCTCTGTGCGTTGCTCACTGGGCGCTCCAGGAGGGCTAGTTGAGGAATCGTCGGCACTTCTTGGCCCCACAGTTACAGTTCAGCTTGTTGCTGGCGTCTTCGATGGGGAACTTGTAGTCGTACGTCAGCTCCTCGCCGCGATAGATGCTGCGCAGTGCAAAGATGACGATGTGTTTCTGGCCGTCCACGTGGATCACCCGCGAGTAGCAGTTGGGTTCGCACGAGTGGTTAATGAAACGGGCGGCGTTCCCATGCATCGTTGCATCGACCACGTCAAAATCATCTATACGGAACATGTAGCACCCAATCCCCTGAAAGAGAGAGAGAGAGAGAGGGGGGGAGAGGATGGAGGATTATTTTGTAGACTGGCCACGTCTAATGCACAGTGCTACATTACCAAACAAGAGAGTGGCGGGGGAAGCAATTTTTTATTTTAACATTAGCACATTTTTCCCAATATTTTCAAACTCTACCAATTACTTTGCTAAATTCTACAGCAGCGACGGCAATGCTTTTGTTTTCATGCGATTCGCATCGCCAGCACTATAAGCGCAGCCTTACTGAGACTTTGCTCTTCTACCAGACAGGCTGGGCGATATGGGGGGAGGGTAGTGGTTCAAAGCAAAGATACCTTGCCATCATAGAACTTCTCTCTCTTGTCTGTCAGCACAGACCGGATAACAATGCCAGAATATTCTATCACCATTTCTCCCGGATCTATATTTCTTTTGCAGAACAGACCCCGACCGTGGATTGCGGACCTGAGGAGACGACAAGAAAGGTGTCAGGGACCCAACTAAACTCACTTAACTCCCCATCTTATTCCAGACCGTCTCAACACAGTAACACACCTGTACACGCCAACTGCCTCTTTGGAGGTTCTCTTCAGGTGTCGGAATCTCATCGCCATGGGCAGATCCAGACTGGTCGCTCGTCTGAAAATACAACACAGCTCAAAGCATGCACCAGGTGTTTATTCATGACAGGTATACTGTACAAACCATGTATTTATAGGTGCGTGTTCACACAGGACAGTGCTGAGTTTTATAGAACATTTACAAAGGCTTGTGTAAATATATTGCTTATAAAGCACATGGTTTCACAAATTGGTCCCAATGGGATCAAGAAAAAAAGACCCTCCAAGTGCATGCACTCTATGATAATATAGAACTGATAAGGTAAGTATTAGGAATTACAATGGCTTCTATGGGGATATCAGGGTCTTAATAAAAACAAAAATAATACAATTTTATTACATCAATATATGTGACAATGTGAATTTATTCTAATAAAAACAATGTTTAAATCCCCGTAGAGGAGTGGTAATATTGCTTATCTTTATTGCCAAATGTATGTAGGCATTTATTTTGTTTATTTTACCTAAGTGGTACATACATTACATACATATGGCAATAAAGATAAGCAATATTACCACTCCTCTACAGGGACTTTAAACATTGTTTTTATTAGAATAAATTCACATTGTCACATATATTGATGTAATAATAAAAAAATAATAATAATAATTTTAAGACCCTGATATCCCCATAGAAGCCATTGTAATTCCTAATACTTACCTTATCAGTGCTATATTATCATAGAGTGCATGCATTTGGAGGGTCTTTTTCTTGATCCCTTTGGGACCAATTTGTGAAACCATACAATTTTTTCCTCTGTTGCACCATGATTTTTGATCACTCTAAGTAATAGGAGAGCAGAATAGGCTATATATGTTCTTTTATAAAGCACATGCCAATGCAGTAAGTGTGTAAACACCCACAGACTATATAGCAATGAAAAAGAACAGTGTGTGATTTTGTGATTACCTCTGGATATACAGATCAGCAAGATCAGAGAGTATGTGGAGTGATGCACTTATATAAATGCCTGTCCTGGTGAATGTATGTTTTGTGTGAGAAAACTGAGCAAGTATTTTAAACACATGCATGTATAGGCCTGCAGGGAAAAGAGGAGGACCAGTTACCGGGTGGACTTTAGCTGCACCTCCTCCTCTTCCTCCTCACATGGCCCACACTCTGGCAGAGTGCGGTGCTGAGATGCCAAGAAGTTGAACATATCAAACGTGCATTTCCTACAGATACAAATACACACATGAATTTGCACACCAACAAACACCGTTTTATAAAACAACCCACTATGTGGAAGGGGAGAAAAGAGAACAGCAAGTGTAAGGTTAAGGCTGCAGGAATATATCTACATCACAAAGAAAAACTAGGGATATGCCTCTAAATTGAAAGTAAGCATTGGGGGTGGAGGGGAGAAGAGGTTACAGCCTTTTTAATAGATCTATATGCTTGAAGAGGACAGGTGGAACATGGTGGATAGTGGGCAGACGGAGAAGAGATCTCCGTAAGGGAGCACGAGACGGGACAGGGATCACACGTCATACCGGACGTAAACCTCGCTGCGGGCACAGCCAGTGGAGTTGATGGGAAGCTCTTCCTCCTCCATCTCCTGGGGGTGAAAGAGGAACTTGTATCCACGACAGCGCTCGGCACCGGAGAGCTGCTCCAGGAGGAAGAGCACTGCATCATGCTGAACGCCCAGCATCCGTGCCCCATTCATACCGGCTGGAGAGAGACACACGCGTGTGTGGTTAGATATAGACAATGGGCAGCAAGATGTGCTCATCATGTTAAGGGAGTGAGAACATGCTACTGCATTGCGAAGGAGCGACACGTTTCATCTCATACCACAGAGCAGAATATGAACCAGTTTGTGATATTTGGTGCAGCATAAAGCTGAAGCCCACAGTCTAAAGAGATGAACTAAGCAATGGAGAAGCGAGTGCAAATCTATGCAGGTAGGAGTACATCTGCATAGTATGTTATAAAGGGTAGAACTATGGATGGAGGCAGCTACTGAACATGGAGATAAATGAGGGAACAGTATTGTATGTCTATTTATATAGCGCCATAAATGTACATAGCACTTACAGTCAATGTTTTAACTTCCCCTCGTACGGAATGGCCTGTTACCAGAGCCAATTCTAATTTCCTCACCATAATAAAATAAAGGGCAAAAAGAGCCCAACAATACCAAGAAAAACTGTACAACACATTCACCAAAATATAATAATATGATGCTCTACACAAAAAGGATAGGACCCCATGGGAAACTTACTTCATATTGTTTGCAGAAGGATTCTTTTCTGGTGTACAAGCTTCTGGCTCATAACATTTATAACATCATCATTAGATTTGAACCCCTTTTGCAACATAGCATGGCTTGTCAATGCAGAATTAGTTTCTCTTACATGGAGATACAATGAGAGAAACTAATACTGAATGGAAAGGTGCGCCAGAACTTAATATTCACTGTCCCTCAGCGTATCTAAAAGGGAGGAGAAAGCCACACAAATACAGTATGGATGTTATTTGACATATACTGGTGAATACGAAGGAGAATGACTTAAGGGTCTCCCATTGTGATGGCCAATATTGTGACGGTGGACCACAATGCTATGTTTCAAAAAATACACAGATCTCCGTATGTGTGTGACGAGTAGGATGCCTTATAAAAACCATTTTCATGGTCAGTTGACCTGGGAAAATGCAGTTTATCCAGAATGCAAGTATCTTTTACAGGGCAAGAGAGCCTGAACAAAGATCACACACACAGAAATCACAATCACACACACAGAGGGATCACGAACACACACACACACACACACACACACACACACACACACACACACACACACACACACACACAGAGATCACGAACACACCACAGAGGGATCACGAACACACACACCACCCCAGTTTAACCCACACTAAGACACGAGATGGAACTTGCAGCTTACCTGAGAAAGCCAAGTGTCTGAGCCTTCCAACACCCCGAGCCTCTTGCACCTTCTCTAACACAGCCTTCCAGGCACCTGCACAAACCAAGAGCGAGCTGTGAACATACAGCGCTTTCCAATCTAGTTTGCATCACTTAGACTATTAGAAACCCCATTTTTCAGGCCAAGGCACATGCGGCGTGAGAAAGAAGAACAGGGTGATGATACAAGGGAGGAAGTTTAGGAAGGTGGTGAGGGTTATGCACAACTCATTGCTGACGGCTGCATCTCTTAAAGTGAGGTGGGAGGTGGTGATGGTCACAATATCTGCAGGATAAGGGGATCCCTCAAGTGGTCTACGGTGAGTGGTAAGGGGGAAGCGCTCACCCTCAGCGGTGTCAGCTTGAATGTAGAAGCCATCCTCGCTGATTATTTCAAAGCGCAGATGCGGGCTGCCTTTATTTCGTGGCCGATTCTCCTTCTCTTCCCGGAAAGGGTAATCCTCAAAGTTGGGAATGTATCCTGCAAAGACTGGAGGATCAAAAACAGTGTTTTTGCCCCGTCTATGAATTCCCACGAGTTGGCTCTCGTGATCATTACTTCCTTCACCCCAGCACCAACCTCTCCCACCCTCAATGTGACCAGCATGGCAGTACTTCTAATACCTTGATGCGTGTCTGCATATGGAGTATTTTGGGGTGTTTCAAGTTGAGTGTCTTCACTTTTTACATCCAGGGTGATTTCGGCATGAAGGCTAAGGAGACTGTAAAAGCAGAAAAACAGCCCCATTGGGGAGTAACAGAATGGAAATATACATTCAATGATCCATCTCAGAACCACCATACACAGTTGGATTATTAAATATTAAAGGGGTTAAAAAAAAACACAGCAGGAAAATAGTGGAAAACAGTTAGCAGAGGAACGGGAGGTGTGGAGAGAGATTAATGGTTGTCGAAACAGGGAGATACTGGACAACCATGACGGTGCAGTGTAAGACGACGTATATTCTGAGGTTCTGGGACACCTGGACTTACCCAGTACTCTCACTCAGGTCCTCCTGCTTCACAGAGTCGAGGTCCAGCACCTCTCGCACCATAGGGGCTTTTATTCTCGCCCGTCTCTGTCTGCAGGAAACATGGACAGGGCTCTTTTTACTCTCGCCTCTGCATGCAACACAGGGGTGCAGGTGACAGAGAGAACAGGGAACCAAAAATGACAACTGCTCTCACGCACACCATAAATCACTCTGCTGGAAACCAAGGGGTAAAGGAATGCGTGAAAGTGCCATCCCCAGCTTCCGCAAAACCAAAAACGATACAAGCAGAAATGTGACCAGAGGACAATCAATGTACAGCTGTAGTGGCCGTTATTCGAACACTTCACGCGTTGTGTACATCGGAATACCGATGTCATGACGCGGGATGTCTTCCAACTTTACCGCGGCAAGTGCAGAAAATGGCATTTTAGAGTTCTGTTTTTTGAAACACCTTAAATTGACACAGTAGCACAGTACTGTACACATTGCAATTCATTCATTTCATTGCACCCAAACAAACAGAATCCATGAAATTCAAACAAAGCAATCGCGATAAGCGCGGGTGCCTGGAGCGATTAGCCGCGTGGAGTACAGCAGAGCACACGAAATCGGCGCCGTGATTTTTTTTTCAAATAACGGCCGCTGCATGTAGGACGCAGAGGTTTACATTTGTACCCATATTTTCTTTAAACCCCATTTCCTTCCATAATGTAACAAATACACATAAAACATGCCCATACGAAGCACACTATTCTCTGACCGCGCTTTTGCTTACGCCGTTTCTCAAACACGTACCCTGTGCTGGCTGATGTGCTGGAGACACAGTTGAAATTTAGCGCCAGAGAACTGGTTACAACAGGCCTGTCCACTCTTTCTATTTTGACTTTCTTGTTGGGACAATAATTGCTAGTGGCGGTTCTCTTTATGGTGAGGGAAGGACGAGGGAGGACCTTGCGGGGGCCAGGTTGGATTAGTGGGAGCAGAGAATGTTGCTGGCCTGGAGCTGGCGAGATGCCCTGCAGTCCGGAATTCATGGACAAGCCCTGCAGTCCGGAATTCATGGACACGCCCTGCAGTCCGGAATTCATGGACAAGCCCTGCAGTCCGGAATTCATGGACAAGCCCTGCAGTCCGGAATTCATGGACAAGCCCTGCAGTCCGGAATTCATGGACAAGCCCTGCAGTCCGGAATTCATGGACAAGCCCTGCAGTCCGGAATTCATGGACAAGCCCTGCAGTCCGGAATTCATGGACAAGCCCTGCAGTCCGGAATTCATGGACAAGCCCTGCAGGAGGCATGCTTGTGGCAGGCCAGTCAGGGTCGGGGCCATCAGAGTTGAAGAACCTAAAGTGAGATGCCCAGAACTTTGCACCACATTTAGCATGGGCAGGACACCAAGTACAGGGCTATGTAGGGTCCATGATTGGCCTTCGCTCAGCGTAATGGGGGAAGGTGCAGTAGCTTGCAGGATAACGGTGTTTAGGCTGGAGGATGGAAGGGGTCTTTGGGCAGCCTTGGATGCAAGCTTTAGAGGAGGAGCCTTGATGACTGGAAGAGTGGAGAGCGGCTCCAGCCTGGGTGCCTCTGGAAAAGCTGTAAAATGTGTTGCTGAAGATAAATCTGGACTTCCATCCTGCACTCTCATAAATAACTGGCCCAGCTTGTTGACCAGAATGATCTTGGATCCAGGCTTGTGCACGGTCACTGTTGGTGGTTCTGGGGCACATAGAGGGGGTCTCGGGATAGGCGGAGGTGGACGGTACACCCTTTGCAGCTGTGGTGGGTCCCTGAGAGGTGGGGGTCCCTGGGAGGACTGATGGGGTGCACAGTCTGTTCCATTGGATAGTGAAGGAGCAGCATCCCCATTCTGTGTGGAAGAGGAGGAAGGGGGAGGTGGAATAAAGACATGCTGCTGTGCCTGCGGTTGTTGGGTGGGAGATGCGGTTTCCAAATTCCCAGTGTTCTTCAACACAAAGTCCACAATGTCAGATGGGAGGTGGGAAGGGGTTTTGCCGCTACCTACAGGGCCACGGGGACCCTGGGAGCCATCCTCACTGTCTGTGCTGTCATGGATGCCATCCAGCTGTATGATATGACCGGATGTTGCAGAGGGTTCCAGAGGGCTCTCAGCCTCCTGGGATACAACCGTCCGAGTCAGCCCATAGTACCGATCCCCAACCTCATCCTCCGAGCTGCTAGCACCCTCTGACTCATCTGCTGGGAGCTCGGAACCAACAACCAGCTGAGCCCCGCACTGCAAGGGTCCTGCAACCAGCCCCCCATCCAGCCCCAAAGAGGACACCACCTCCATGTCACCGACATCACACATGAGCTGCACCGTAGTCTCTCCCTCGGATGAAGAATGCCGAGTAAGCGGGTGAGCAGAAAGAGGAAAGGGTGGACTGGTGGGATCCTTGGAAGACTGCGTGGAGGATTGGCGGGTGGTCCGGGATGGTGGGGCTGGCCTCCGGGCTCTGCGCAGCGGAGTCACTTCTGGGTCGCTGACTGTAAGAATGTGGTGGGATAACGGAGAAGAGGATGGGCTCCCTGCAAGAACAAAAGTGTGCAGATGGAGGATTAGTAATGTGATGCACACACTGTGTCTGAGGCTGGTTATGTTACTCTTCTCTCAACTTATATCCCCATCTACCTTCACGACTCAAATCTTTCTACCCATCCATATTGCACGTTTATCTCCGAGCGCTTTCACTTGTCCTCTTTTGTTTGCTTTTATTCCTTTGCATCGCCAGCCTCTGGACAGCTTTAACTCGGTAAAGTGAAGTCCGACTCCTGAGCTTGCTGAATATCCCTACATTTTAAAGCAGACTGCTGGACACACAACAGTTTAATAATGCTACGGTGCGTCACAAATCTGTGAGCATCATCCCGGCACAACACAACAGGAACAAGGTACTGAAGCTGCAAACATGGTTTTAAGAACAAGGCTGCATGTAAGGACTCAAAATAATAGCTTTACTAGGTATAAGGGAGAGGGAGTGACTCCATGGATAAAGACACTGACTGATAGCGACAATGAGTTTATATCAAGGGGCACTGGTTCAAATCCTGCCGTCTGCTCCTTGTTAAAGACAGCCTCTGATTCAGCCACCTATGCTGAAGCACGGACTGATTGAGCCACCTGTGCAGAAGCTGGGATATCCTGAAAACCTGACCTGTTGGGGGTGGCTTGAGGACAAGTTCAGCACTCCTAGTCTAATACTTGGCAAGCTACTGGCAGAGAATGGGTTAAGTTGGCTACATACAGCAGGACTCTACATAGTAGAGGATCACTTAGATTGTAAGCTCTGCGGGCCAGGGGTTTCCTTTTTTATTGTCTGATCTTATCTGTTGCACTTATTGTATTATAATTCCCTGTACTGTATCGTCTCTTATAAAGCGCAGAGTACAGCTGTGGGCGCTATATAAATAAAGCTATACATACATAGTTGCTGTTTAGTAAATCTTTACAAGAAAGGGTTAACAAGAACCCTGGCTTAGAACACCCTCTAATCAGTTCTACCTGACCTGCCAGCAGTGTCCTTCGGTCTCCTAGCTCAGACATGTCTCACCTGGTGAAGGAAGAGGTCGTGAAGAGCCCCCAAGAGGTCGTCGGGACGGGGAGTAGTTAGGTGTTTTAATACGGGCACCGGTGAAGGAACGTGGGGCTACTGCTGTGGTGACCGGTTCTAAAGGGGGTGGGTGTCCCTGTGATTGCTCTGCAAGAGGAGGGATGAATGCGGCTTCCTGACGTTTTGGACCTGAGAAAGGAAAAGAACGATGGAGAGGATCCAGATCAAGCTACAGAGCTCTTGCATCCCTATATTAATTATAGGAGCAGACAGTGAAAGGGAAGCACCATTTTGACTAGTCACACACGGAAAAAACCTTAGAACCGGCTTGTTCTTGATCAGGTGAGGTTCCCGGGAGCACGAAGCAGTTTATGTACTGAAGAGGATCTAATACATTCACTTATTAATCACAGAACTATGAAGAGCAAAAAGAAGGAAAATCTCCACCGCACACAGACTGAAGTCACTCCTAGGATACAATGAACTCGTCTTTTTGATCATATTTATTTCGCAGGTAACCACAAGGCTCAATGTTTCAGGGGTGGGGAGGGAGTCTGTTGCGTACAATGTGTAAATATGATCAAAATGAACTAAATCGTATCCTGTGAGTGACTACAGTCTGTGTGTGACGGAGACTATCGTTCTTTTTTGCTCTACATGCGTCTATAGCAGTGAAAGGGTCCCTACTAATCACAGAACAAACACGGTTAACAGACGAAGTGCAATTGTACCTAACCCTAGATTCTTATATTACAGACCTCAATGCGGATAAATCAACTGGAGCATTAGCATTAACTTAGCTCATATTTATATACATCAATAATACAAAATAAAAAATACTGGACCTGGATCAAAAGAACCGACAACCTATATTCCCCCACGGATGGAAGAGCCACATACAGGACAGAGTTGCCGTTTGTGTATCATTACTAAAGTCCTCAGTAAAGCACAGACCACAGCTCCTGTACACCTATTTTGCTGTATGTGACACGCCATCCTCACCTCCGGTTCATGCATACCTCCTCTACACGAAGCGGAGACGTATTTCTTACATTTCCCCCAGAACTACGGCATCATCATTTAGATCATTAACCCTAGAAGGGCTTCAACAAGTACACTTCTGAATTCTTCTCCCTACCCCCCGCACTTAACGCTTCGGCTAGCACACAGCATGCAGTACATGGCTGAAGAACATGTGTTGTGGTGACCGATGCCGGTTTCCTCAAGAGATTAGGGGAAAGTAGCAGTCATGTCATTGAGGGTAGATGTTACCTGGTGAGGGGGCAGAGCTATGTACGGTGGTTTGGTTTTCTCCCTGATCCACCATCGTCTCAGGGTGGGCGTCTCCAGCTCTTGGACGATGCTCTAAGATCCTGCATTTGTACCAGCACCTGCGCCGTGCATCCAGCGTGCTCCAATATAACCGCGAACACCTACGAAGAGCCAGAAAACGTCTTGTCCAGCGAACATAGCGCCTCAGAGTCATCACAACACGGAGCACACAAGCACATCACTACCATATTGCAAACACACAGGTCATTTGCACAGATTTCCCAGAGCGCACATACTAGCTCTCAAGGATTCCTCCTAACTCCTGTTCACTCACTGGTATCCGACTGGGAAAAGTTTCCCCTCAGAAACTGATAGATCAGAAAGCATTCCCAAACGGTCTATCTTCATGGAGCCTGCAAGAAAACAAAAAAAAAACACAGAAGTAGAGCCAGGTGCAGCGGAAGCCCCATGTACGAGTCCAACAGCCTTCCATACAAAGTGAGGAACACACGGGTACAGGCACCTGAAAGGGGAACCCAACACCACCGGGATGTGCATTCACTACAACCGCTCGGGAGCGTCGGTGCAGAACCCTTATTTTCTGCCACGCCTTTCAAGTGACCTCTATTGAAATTCATGCTGAAAGTCATGACCCGTCAGCCACCACGGTGCTCTCTCCCTTACCTATCATCATGTGGATGCTTTCAGGCTCCAGCCCCAGCAGAAATTTCCTTTTAAAGCTGATCCCTTCAAAGTCCACGTACACTCTGCGCAGCACGTCAAAACCGTCGGAGGCCACGGTCTGCGTATGTTGGAGGGAGAAATGAACGACGGGCAAGAAGTGAGCAAAAGGGGAGGAGAGCGTTTGGTATCTCAGATGCCCACATAACAGAACGACAAATGCAGAATGCAAAGTGTGTTGCTGGACACGGTTACATTTCTGTTAAAGTTTATGTAATAAGCATGAGATTGTCAACATTCATACACAATGCAAACTATGGTTCTCTTACAAGACCAACAATACTTCTGCTAATAAAACAGCAAAACGGCGTGCATCTTTAAAATCAAATGAGATTAAATCATCTTTAACAAGAGAAATGTATCCAGGACTACTTATAATGAAAATAAGCACTGCATTTCTACGCAGAAAGAATTATTGCCTGTGTCGTCCAGCTACAAGGTCAATGGATTCCCCCCCCACCCCCACCCCGCATGGTTCTGCTTTAATGCCTCTTCAAATTAAAATATAGAGCAGTGAAAGTGTAAACCTATGTAGCTAATTAAAATCATTCAAATGTAGACTTTTTTCTAACAATTTTTTATTTTCTAGCACAGCGGCGCGCAAACTTATTTTGCTGCGCCGCCCCTCTCCCCCCTCCGGCGTCTTTCGTGTGATGTCACGTGACCCACGGCGGAAACGGCAACCGTGATGCCACACGACGCCGTGTTGCCATGGTCACGCGTCCCAAAGCCGAATGAACCTCGGCAAGCAGAGGTTGCAGAGGCCTCGCACTGTCCCACGGCATAATGAATAATGGGACATCTTCTACCACTAGCTGCATGGTTAACAACGGTCAAATATTGCCATGACAAAGTTACACATCTAGCTGCAGTGTCAAATCTCAGGGGAGCTTAAACTTTTGCTGCTGCGCCCCCGTCTTGCCTCCTCCGGTGCTCGCGTATCCCCCCCTCCTACCTTGATGCAGCGTCAAATGACGCTCGGGGTCATCTGATGTCACGTCGCCTGAAGCCGGCAGAATCAAGGTAGTTGAGGTTGCAGAGGCCTCACGCGATCCCCCGTCATTTCATTTAAATGTCTTGGGGAAGAGTGCGGGACTTCTGCAACCGCCCGCACCCCCCACTTTGCGCGCCCATGTCCTAAATAATCCTTCTAAGTCAGGGGTGGCCAACTCCAGTCCTCAAGGGCCACCAACATGTCAGGTTTTTAGGATATCCCTGCTTCGGCACAGGTGGCTCAATCAGTGGCTGTGCTGAAGCAGGGATATCCTGAAAACTTGACCTGTTGGTGGCACTTGAGGACTGGAGTTGGCCATCCCAGTTCTAAATGTTATAGGGAGGTAATAGATAATAGGATTTTCTTACATATATTTGCAGAGCGCGTGTGTGTTTATACAGATGTACCCGCCGAGCGCCTATTGCAGTACAGCGGTTCCTGTTTAGGGAATAAGATGGCCGCCTCTCGGGCGACGTGGGGAGGAAGGCATATGAAGCAGCCTCACCGTGCCGTCCAGCAGCTTGGTGTGTTTTGAGCAGAACATCTTCTTGTCGTCCTGAAAGCTGCAGCGGCTCAAGCGGGCACACATGAAGTGGAAGTTACTCATGCAGGTGGATAAGCAGCAGCCCACGGTGGCTCCCGGCTTCGAACAATGCTCACAACGCTGTGAGATAACAAGGCAGGCGAGAGAGGAGCCGGCAGGGAAGGGACGAGAATAGAGTCAGAATATAGTATTTTTACGGTTACAAGGAGCCACGTATCAAAATGACAAAACGGGGCGTCTGTATGCAGAGAGTTGTATTTAATGCGGCCGCAAAAAAAAAGGAAATCCCTGCTCGTAGAGCTTACAATCCAAGTCAGGAGTGGACAACTCTAGGCCTCAAGGGCCACCAATAGGTCTTCGGCTGAGCCACCTGTGCTGAAGCAGGGATATCCTGAAAACCTGACCTGTTGGTGGCCCTTGAGGACTGGGAGGTGCCCACCCCTGATCTAAGTGGCAAGACTTACAAAGGCAGCAGGTAAAGCACTAAATGAGGTAGATGGCGGTTCTTGACCCCTTCAGTGTAGACTATATTGCTTATTCTCCGGAAACCTCCCCCCGTGTTCATATTTAAACCCAAATGTGACTCACCATCTGCCTCCCCCGTGCCACAGCCGCGTGCACGTTTTTCAGGGACCCGTCATTCTCCTCAAAGACCTCCGCTGACCAGATGGCGCAGTTTATGTGAGTCCACTCATTTTGGCCAATATACAGCAACCTCCCAGCATCCTGAGCAGGAGAGAAGCACAGAGCGCGTCGGACATGGCGTGAGAACACGGAAATGCAGCCTCATTGATGCCATCTTTATAAATGCATGTAATGTTGGTATTTTTGTTTGTTTTTTCACCTGTTAAGATGGTTACATTTTGGACTGCAAAATGTTTCATAAAGTTTTGTATTATATTTAGATTGCAATAGGAGTATCTGACCTTATTCTGTATTTTGGCATTTGTATTCTGCCTCTTTAGTAGGTAGGTTACCTCTACGTTCAGCACACATCTACATGATGGCTTTATCTTATAAAAACTAATAAAATAATTTCAAATCTTTTATTCTGCAACACATGGAGTCGACCTGGGGAGCGCAAACACCTCACTGCGCCCCCCCCCCCCGCTCGGCTCAGGCGGCAAATGACACCGCGGGGTCATGTTGTGACGTCATGTTGGGCAACGCGACGTCACATCATTTGACGCCGGGTTGCCATGGTGACACATCGCTGGTAAGGTAAGTAAAGTTACAGAAGCCTCGTGCGATCCCTGGCATTTTATTTAAACGCCTTCGGGGTAGCGCGGGGCCTCTGTAACCGCCGCACCCCATTGTTTGCGCACCCCTGGAGTACACAATAGAAAATAACTACATGGCAGAAAGAGGCAGCGATATCAGTGTGGGGGGGGGGGGGGGGCACAAGGAGCACACGGAGAGCCACAGATAAAGCAAACATTTGGAACTCCCCTTGTGGACTGTTGTGGAAACACTTCCCCCTTCTCACGCTCACCTTAGGTTCGTCATCTCCATACTTTAGGCAGAGGGCACACTGACGTGTATCCTTCTCAGCAGCGGCTTCTCTGCCAGACTCAGAACCCACTTCCCGCTTTACTACAAAGTCGAGAGGAAATGCGTGAATACCAAATAAAGGAAGCAAAAATCCCAACTCATACAGGGCTCCCGTCCTCTCTAATACACCTACCTTGCTTGGGCGATGCCTTATCCTGGGCGACGCCGTTGGTCGACACGGAGCAGTCATCTTCCAACCTCCAATGGGCATAGGTATGGTCAGATGAAGGAGGCTGCACGGCATTGGGAAGAACGCCACTGAAATAAAGGAAGTTTCTTAGGGGATTGTATGGATTCCCCATCTTCATGGGAAAAGGCTTGGGCAGGGGAAGATATTCACCATTCGAGTTGGATTGGTACAGTGGCGATAAGGGACAAAATGTGTGCAGCTTGGTGTAAAGGGATAGGGGAGTGGGGGGGAGATATGATGGAAGCATCCAAATAAATAAAAGGGTTTCAACAAGGTACAGGAGCGAAGCATATTCCAGAGAAAAGTGTTAGAACAAGAGGCTGGAGGGTGTCAGGCTCAGGGGAACTGTGAGGAAACACTTGTGCAGGAAAGGGTGGTGGGGTTTGTTGAATAGCCGCCCAACAGAGGTGAGGCGGTCTAATACAGGAAGAGAATTCAGATATGCTTTGGAGTGACACGTCTGTCCTAATGACGAAAATAAAGCAAATCAAATGGGGTCGCAGGTTTTCCCCAATGGTGAGGAAAATGGATAGATAAGGCGGCGCTTTTCTGCTGTGAAACTCAATGTTTCTATGTGGGGAATGAACGCGAGTCTCCCATTCACTTACTTTGCCACAGGCTTGCGATTCTCCCAGAATGTGGATTCTTCTGCACGGAACCAGCTGAAGCCATTACCCATGAACTGCAGCGATAAAATGAGGGGCATTCACGCAGGGGCCTTGCATTTATATATGGAACGAAAAAGGGGTGACGCTGGGGCCCTCTAAATACAGTAAACAGTCTTGGGGTGAAGCAGGCTTACGCCTACGGGGTCGTACGCTCCCTGTGGCTCCTGGTTTACCTCTCAGTGCAACAGACCCCCATAGCTAGAGCGCTTTGGCACCGCATACGGCAGTGCCGGCGTCACACAAACGGCTGGATAATCTGTTGCAGAGACGCGTAACATTAGGAGGGCACCTCCACACAACCAGGTGCACCGGGAGGTGAACCAGGAGCCACAGCGAGCGTACGACTCCATATTTGGGAGGACCTCAGCATCACTGTCAAGACAGGACGGACTGACACCAGTGTGCTGGAAAGCAAAATATTTGAATGCTCGATTTTAAGGACCGTTTGAGAGTTTAAAGTCGCATTTATCAACTGTTTTATTTCAATAAATGTTATTATGACATGTATCCTCTTTCAACTAAAATGCGGTAGATTATACACCCTGAAAGGCTGGAAAAAGAATACCAGTGTGCACTATACCAGTGTCCATCTTCAAAATAGGAGAAATAACTGCAGTCAAAGTGTACCTATAAAATGTTATCATTAATTCCTGCATCCACCTGTGATTACGCCATGTGTTCTCTTTATGTCATTTGTTTAGTCCACGCGCCTACAGACGGCCACCCCTTTTTCATCCCAGCTACTTTTGAGAGGGATGTGGAAATCCCTCCTCTTAGGACTCTGGCAGCAGGACTAAAACCCCATCATCTGGGACTATCCATATTTGGAGGTTTTTGAATGTCCTCTTGCTATACATACACATCCATCTGTGGTATACAGGATATTTTTGCTATTATATTGGTTATAATTATACTTATAATATACTTATAATTATAATTTGAGGTTTAGTTCTTTTTCATTTAATTTATATACGCTGCACGGATTAAGACAGGGGTGGCCAACTGCAATCCTCAAGGGTTACCAACAGGTCAGGTTTTTAGTATATCCCTGCTTCAGCACAGGTGCCTCAGACTCAGTCTTTGACTGAGCCACCTGTGATGTAGCAGGGATAGCCTGGAAACCTGACCTGTTGGTGACCCTTGAGGACTGCAGTTGGCCTCCCCTGAGCTGGGCAAATAATTTACCAGTTTTATATAACAGACACAAGTGAGCAATGAGACCAGCAAATGTCAGTCCAAATTCAGCATTATGGCTGCAATACAGCTTATAACTAAGAACACATCTGTAACCAGTTAAAGGCGCAGTCACAAAAACAGATGTTCCAGCTCTGATCAACATTGGAACTGCTACCGCCATTCTGGCAGATATGAGTCTCTAATGAAAGCAGCAGGTAAATTCAAAGACTTGTTATTATGCTGAAACATACCTTTATAATGGTACAGATGTTAGGTAGCAGGGTATTTATACTTTATTACAACGCTGAAGACGTTATTCAGTTAGACTGCGATAAACGCCTGCAGAACAGACCGTCATTGAAAGTTTATTGTACACAATACTGCTCCTCAAGAACGGCAAATATTAGTTACTATTCTGAGCCAGCACTGTGCTCACCTTGAGATACAGGCTCTTCACAGCCTCCCCACGACTGTCCAACAAGCCCCTCTCCTCCTTGTTGATCATTTTCTGGATAATTCGCGCCAGGTCGTCGTTGAAAGCGTTCTACAAACAGAGGGCTGAGAGTCAGCGCTGGAAGGGCAGCCAACACGAGGGAAGTGGGCATAAGGCCACGGATATAGCGGGCGCGCGAGCAACCGTCCCGAGACTGGTTTGCCCTCATTGGCTCACGTGACCTGGCTGTCGTGCGACAAAAACAAAAATTCTGCTGTCTGCTGAAAACGCTGCTGCGCTTCATCGCTCGCGCTCTCTATGGCCTGCCTCAGAGGTGCGGCCTGTTCGTGCCACCCATGGTTGCTCACACTATGGACATGGCCTAAAGCGACACGGAGACCGGGAGATGTAGCCTTAAGTGAGCAGGAAGCATGGAGTCACACTTACGACAGAGTTGTAGTGACCGTCTTCCAACAACTGGCCCAAAGACTGCAGGTCACATGGAGTCTGGTGACATTTCCCACTGCCTCCCCGGCTGCAGCACTACAAGAGAATGTGAGGCGTGTGACACAATCATACTGCATACACCACATTGTATTGCTCGCACTAAGAAAGTTTAGAAAAGTTATTCTACAATACAACCAAACAAACGCCAATAAAGGGCGAGTCGGGGGAAGAGTGGTCAATGTCACATAACTACTCTGCTATAGCAGTTGAGTGTTTGCAAGGATTAATTCCATGAGCACTCACCCGTGTGCAGAGCAGGAGGGGTGCAGCGAGTTGGGAGGTCAACAGTCCCTGCAGAACTTCATGGAGGCCAGCAGTGAGCTCAGAGAGCATGGCCTCCCTCCATATTGCACAGTTACTGCCCAAACAAGGAGGACATGTGTACACGACACTGTCAGGCAGGTTAGACAGTATCTCGTAGCCCTCGTCTGTGGGAAGATGGACAGTGAGAGGAGCATTGGAATGGAGATGGTGAGGAAGCAGTAATAGGAGTTTGAGAGGACGTCAGATGGAAAGGTAAGCCGCCCTTATCACACTCACCAGAAAGCCCCTCACACTTCGCATGCACCCATTTGACACACTTTGCACATTGTATCATTTTGCTCTCGTAGTCACTTTCTTCATAGCAGCGGATGCAGATGGGGCACAAATTCCCTGTGTAGAGGGGGAGGGTGGGGAAAAGAGAGAATAGTCACTCAACCTGCATGGAAGCTGTAAAAGGGCAAGAGACAGGCCAGGTACACACGCCTCACCTTTCTCGTAACGCGTGGTACACTCGGGGCACAAGCTGCCCTCTTCAGACAATTCCAAATCCCCATCAATCTTGGAGGAAGCACCGCAGCCCTTACAGCGAACGCAGGCCATGCAGATCTAAGGAAAGGAGCAGGTCTGAATGTGGACTGGTTGCAATGGGGGGGGAGGGGGGGTCCAATTTGCTTGGAACGCCCTCTATGCAGAATAAACCAATATAGTGAAACGTTAAATCAGAGATAGCCAACTCCAGTCCTCAAGGGCCACCAACAGGCCAGGTTTTCAGAAAATCTGAACTGATTGAGCCACCTGTGATGCAGCAGGGATATCCTGAAAACCAGACCTGTTGGTGGGCCTTGAGGACTGGAGTTTGCCACCCCTGCTCTAAATCATCAAAAGCTAAAACCGCTGACTCACATTACAGAACTGTTATCCTTCGCTGCCCGCCTTTAACTTGCCCCAAACACCAACGCAAAACCCCAACGTGATACAAGACCGGTTTCTGGTTTGTCGTTTCCCCAATTTGGTACAGCAGGCCCCAAACTAATTAATATTTCGGATACAAGTATGATTGGTAAACAATGGCTACTTCAAGTTCTACGTACTGAAAGGAGGAGCATTAACCATTTAGAGTCCATAGAGATATCCCATTTATACGTATTTTCAGAGTAGGATTAGAATGTGTAACATGAAGTAGATATGTGAGCTTGTACGTAAGGTACCGCTGTGTAGAACACCAATTACTCTATTAAAAAGTAACTCTATACACAACGGTTTTAGTCTAGCTTTCAAAAGAGGATCAGTAAGGTTATTACAAACATCCCGAACTGTAAACGACCTGCTCACCGATTGCTTCCTTCATTTCACACAGCTGCAGTGAAATCTCGCACCCATACACAGATAGTTAGACTGTGCATAACGGCGTCAGATGGCCAATTTACTAGAAATAACCAGGGATTGTATGGCGCACAGAAAGCCGGGAACAAAAAAAGGGTCAGTCTTCAACGACTAGTTTCCTCCCATCCCGGCTTCGTCACGATGTGGATTATGGGAGGGGAGTGGTTGAGTTGCGCACACACACACACACACACACACACACACACTAACACTAACACTAACACTAACACTAACACTAACACTAACACTAACACTTACCCAGCCCTTCCTGCTGCGGGGAGGTTTGACAGGATAGTTGGGTCCCAGGCAGTTCACATGGTAGTTTGTCTGGCAGAGTTCACACTCCAGCAGAGGCTGCGAGGTTGAGAAAGAAGAAAAAGGTTACTGTACAGATACACACAAGAATACGCTATACCAGGGGGTGGCCAACTCCAGTCCTCAAGAGCTATCAACAGGTCAGGTTTTCAGGATATCCCTGCTTCAGCACAGGGATGCTCAGTGGCTCAGTCGAAGACTGCACCACCTGTGCTGAAGCAGGGATATCCTGAAAACCTGACCTGTTGGTAGCTCTTGAGGACTTAAGTTGGCCACCCCTGCGCTGTAGCATGTGGTGCCAGATGGTTGGGTCACCTTTTTGGTTTTTCCTTTGCGCCCACACACATTACAAAACTTGCAGTGGCGACAGCACCAGGTGTCTTCCTGCCCCAGCAGAGGTCGCTCCGACTCCTCCAAGCAGAAGGCGTGGAAAGGCTCGCAGCACACCTGGCAGTAAATGAGCTGCAGGAACAACGTCAACATGATCAACTCGAGGGAAACGGGGACGGGTCACCTCCTCATCCCCTCCCAAAAACCATCCTGGCAGCAACAATCTCACAACCTTCCCCATTTGTTACCATTAACGCGCCCATTAACCCCCCGTTCCCCATATAGTACCTGATGAAGCCCCTGGCTTGCACACAACAGGCAGTTGAGTGCCGGTGCCACAGGCACAGAAGTCAGGATGCTCAGTCCTCCCATTAACCACACATTCTGGAGGTCACAATCCTCCTGCAGAGAAAGTAACAATGCAAGGAGAACAAGGTCCTTCAACTGTGGAGTGGGAAACACTCGAGAGACTTCCCCCACCACGATGATGCGTCAGGAAGGCTACACATCTTACCAGGGAACCAACAACCTTCTACCATAAGAGCTGTAACATCCCACCGCAGTGCCAACACTAGTATGGGTGTCGCAGTCTGCCCCAAGAACTCACCTTGAAATCGACACGTAAACGAAGTGTCCCATCTACAGACTTAAGCTTAGAGGGACATCCATTCAGTACGGAGACCTGCAGAGGAAGAAAGGTGTAAAGGGAACGGTAAGCCACAAAAAAGGTTGCAGAAGAGAAGTAGAGGCCATGTAATAGTAAAGAGGAAATAAAACTTATCACGCCCCCTCCACCCAAACGCTCACCCTTTCGGGACCGTTCCGAGCTCGGAGGATCATAGGCTGTTGAGGTGTTTTTCGTGGTCTACTCTGCTCCTCCGACTCCTGAGGGAGCAAATCTGAGAGGGAGAGAGAGCGGACATGAGATTTCCCAGAGAATAAGTGTCCCATCCCAAAAAAATGGGAGTGAGAAAATTAGCATGGGGAAGCAGGCATATGGCTACAAAAAGCATAATGAGCGAGTGACTGCAGCATCTCCATACACTATGATATGAACGGGGGTGACCTGATTGTGGAAGTGTGTACTGCTGCTCCTAAAATGGTGTAAGTGCGGAGTTTAGGGCTGCATCTATATGTGGTTATACCTCCACATGCCGACTATGGCTATATAAAGGGTGGGTCTTGGCAGCTGCTCACTGACTAGTAGTGTGTATATTCTGACCAGATTCTCTGCGTTGCTTCCTGCGTGGAGCACTAGGGCTGGGATCGTAGTCGGAGTCCTCTGAATCAGGGAAGAGCTGGTAACATGTACGCTGTTTGACGCAGCGCCGAGACGATTTGCGTTGGAGCATTTGGTCTGGCTCAAGTCGATCTGATACTTCAGTTTCCTCACTGCGACACACGTCTGGATAAGTGTCCTCGGACTCCGTGGGGCTGTCCCGCCGTATAGGAGGAAGTCTGATCACCCCCCGACCTGCAGGGAAAGCAGCGTTACATGTTTTACTCTGGGTTATGGACAGATCTAACAGTTCACGTTTCTCCGAACCACGATAAATCTGGAGAAAAGCAACAGCTTGGTGCAGCGTCAGAGCTGAGGTAGCTACTTCTGTATGAACACATACGCAAAAGCTCATACGGAATACATGGAATATTATCATTGTCCATGCTACTGTTAATCCATAAAGTACTAGCCTCTTCTTTTGAAGGGGCTCTTTATTGAGGAGGCATTTAGCATCTCATAACACCAAGCGCTTCTGTAGTTTGCCCAACAATATAAGGATTCACTAACGCTACAAGACCTAAAGCAGGGGTTCCCAAGTCCAATCCTCCCCAACAGGTCAGGTCTTAAGGATATCCCAGCTTCAGCCAACGTGGCTGAATCAGTGGCTTCACCTGTGCTGAAGCTTGGACCGATTGAGCCACCTGTGCTGAAGCAACGATATCCTGAAAACCTGACCCATTTGGGATGGGGGTTTGAGGACTGGAGTTGAGAACCCCTGCTCTAAAGCCGGATGCGTTGGTAGATTTCACACCTGGGAGTGCATATGTTGATGATGTTAAAGATAAATGACCGACTAGCACAATACTGAGCTGCATAAATCCAGAGTAAAAAAACAAAAAAAAAACATTCCATAGTGCAGATGGAGGAAATGATATTCTAGAACAGGGGGGCGCAAACTTTTTTCCCTGCGCCCCCCTGACGGCTGTCCCCTCGCTCCCGCGCCCCCCCCAACCCCAATTTACCCGCGCTCCGGCGTAATGACGTCACGTTGCCATAGCAACGTGACGTCACATGACCTCGCAGCGTCATTTTGACGCCGCGTTGCCATGGCGCCGCAGGGAGGAAGCCGCCGGAGCCACGGTAAGTAAGGTTTACAGAGGCCCTGCAGCTCCCCCAGCACTTAATTTAAGTGCCTTCGGGAAGCGCGCGGGGCCTCTGTAAACCCCGCGCCCCCCGTCGGCAGGGTCGCGCCCCCCCTGGGGGTCGCGCCCCACAGTTTGCGCACCGCTGTTCTAGAACATGGAAGCTCATTTATCAATCTTTTAGTGGAGAATTATAATCTTGCATTCTTATTTCTCTATCAACTGCCCCCTTCAGTGCAGAATTGCTATTTTCTCCACTTTCCGCTTCAACCACCTTATTGACATCATTGAAATATTTAAGAGAGAGAGTCTACATAAAGAGTGCCCAACTCCAGTTCTGAAGGGCCACCAAGAAATCTGTTGGAGGTCATTGAGGACTGTAGTTGGCCACCCCTGGCCTACATCCAATTGCTCCTACCCATCCTTCCAGGGTTTAATTCCTTCGATATTTCCTAATATGTTTTGTTATGCAAACCATGCATAGTTTACCTGTTCTTGTCTGTTCACGACCATTTTGGTTATGTCCTAGAAATGTTGCCTCAAGTATCTACTCCCTGCTAATGATAGCAACTACATCAATACAAGCACGGAAGTCTAAATCCTGAGCCCAGCAAAGAGCTTGCACAAATCATCAAGAGGCTGCAGCAGATCAACTGGTTGAATGCCAAGAACCTATGAGAGAGGCTGCAGGAAGGAAGATGCAGGATGCTTACCTTTTCGTGCCAATCTCTGCTGCTTCCGAGCTTCAATCAAAACACATCTCCGATTCCTGACGAGAGAGACCAGGTTTATGCAGAGCAGACAAAACAGAACCCTCCAAAAATGCGCAGTCACAGAGTATGTCACCCGTCACAGACAGGGATTGAACACATTCAATTCGGTTAGTCCCATCTTCAGAGTAACCCCCGTGACATTAATGCCCAGTTTGTTACCTATAGTAATGCTGGAATAGAAGGGACAATCATTCGTATGTGACACAAAGGGACCTTTTGCTCATGTGGGAAGGGGGAGGGGGGGGGGGGAAATGATTCTCCATAGATTGGTACATTTTGAATAAATGTTTTTTCTTGCTGTAAAGGTACATTTAGATCCACCTTTCAAGGCTTTACAAATCTAATCTTCATGTAAAGGGCTGAGTATGGAAAGTAGAACAGTGTACTCTGCCCAAGAGGACTGCGCAAGGAGAGAAAAGCTACTAGTTTATTAATAACACTATTAGAAAATATGTCAAGGAAAAAAACCCCATAAAACTGTATGCTTACAGATACATTTGTATTTTTCCTCTGCATCCCTGCTGCGTACTTTCAGCTTTAGAATGATTCCATGCACTAAACCATTAACCCTTTTTCGCTGCCGCCCTAGTTTCCATGGCTTATGTAAATGGGAGTGGAGGGGACACTCCAACAGAGCGGCTAGTCCGATCACAACAGGAGGGGTTAGCCCGATCAAATCCAAGAAAACTACCATTTTTGCCATGGTGTACCTAGTGCGTCAGTAGGCCTCTGGCGTGCCACAGCCTGTGCTCCACTTTCTACGTCAGGGGTGGGCAACTCCGGTCCTCAAGCGCCACCAACAAGTCAGGTTTTCAGGATATCCCTGCTTCAGCACAGGTGGCTCAGAGGCTCAAAGACAGCCACCTGTGCTGAAGCAGGGATATCCTGAAAACCTGACCTGTTGGCTGCCCTTGAAGACTGGGAGCTGCCCACCTCTGACGTACGTCATAAGGGTACGCTGAACGTGAAGAACGAAAACACGGGGCCTCACGAATGTCACTTTTAGGCAAGGGTGGGCTCTGTCACCTGGGTTCACAAATAAATTGTTTTGGATGTTTTGATTCTTAAACTGTTAAAGGTTTTTAGTTTTTTAATGCAGGGTTCAGATTTTGTATCCTCTGTTCTGTCCTCTTTCAGGCAAGGCATTCTCTGGGCCGATGTAACGAGTAGTGATATAGATATATCGATAACAATACATATAATATATAACATTACATAAAATATAAATATATAATATATATTATATAATAAATAATACACACACAAAAAACGAATTTCAAACGGACAATATCACAGAAATTCGTGAATATAATACACAATAAAATATACCGGGGGAGGGGCTACCAGTAAATTGCTTTCCCTATTCCAATGCGGTCAATTAGGTCCTCGACCCCACAAAAGCCGAGAGGATTTGGATGATGTAGATCAGGGGAGCGCAAACTTTTTTTGCTGCCCCCCTCACCCCCCCATGCCTGTTCTCCTCCTTGGTGCCCCCCCCCCCCTCCTTACCTTCGTGCGGCGTCAAATGACGCTGTGTGACGTCACGTGACTGTGGCAACACATGACCCCGCTGGGTCATTTGACACCGCGTTGCCATGGTAACGCTCCCTGGAGCCGGCTGAACCTCGGTAAGTACAGGTTACAGAGGCCTTGCGTTGTCCCCCGGCATTTAATTTAAATGCCTTTGGGGCGAGAAGAGAGCGCGGGACTTCTGCAACCGCCTGTGCCCACCCCCCCCCCCCCCAAAAAAAATTTGCGCATATTTATATTTTGCAATGCTGGGGAAACTATTCATTAACAAATCATCGCAAATCCTTAAAAGTTCATACTGAACCAAAACTTAAATATAGCCTTCCTTTAAATACAAAGTGAACCAAGAGCAGCGTTATTACTGCTCCCGGTGCACCTTTTGTCCCCTTAGTCCTACTCAAGAGAGAGTTAGGCACTCACACACAGCATTGCTTCTTGGTGTTGGGACCTCCAAACTTGGTCTTGTCCAGGCAGTTCAGGCACTTGCCACAGTCACGCTGTACTAAGCAGCCCTTGCAGGTGCCACACCTTGCCATGCGTAGCTTTCCATGTGGGAGGGCCCTTGCCCTGCGTGCTGGAGCCACGGGCTCTGCCTTTGTTGACTTCGGTCTCCTGGCACTGCTTTCCTGCTCAGAGGCAGAGGATGAGTCTGAGAAGCAGAAGGAGGAAGGATTTACATTAGAAGTGATGTATTGTAAGCACACCTCGTACTGGATTCCCAACTCCACCCACATTTCTGCAAGTTAAAAATCGGGTTCCCGTCAACCCAACAGCTCTGAATTGGATTCCTCCACATTTCTGAATCTACCATCCATCTAATCCACTGGCTCTAAACTCTCAAAATCAGGATGACTACTGTTCCCTCCCTAAAAATATTGTGCTCTCTCAAAGATAGGAGAGTGTTACGTAATCCCCATCCTAAAACATATTAGAAACTTGTTTTACAGAAAGTCCCACTAAAAGTCTCTACCCAGCTTTGTGTGCGTCACAGAAGGCCCCCACCCCATAAGCCCACCCAACGAGGTCCCTGCACATGGTCTAAGACCTCCCAGCCAGCCCCTCACCAGATCACTGTGGCCCAGGTCCTCAAAAGGGGGCTAAGCTCTAGCATGCCTCAGCTCCCATTCATATTAATGGGAGTAAAAGTGTGCTCAAGCTTAGCACCCGTCTCTGGACCTGGGCCTGCGTTGGACAGAACACCCTGATATATCATTGCTGGTGTCCCACAGTATAACAGAGCCCCCTCAGCAAAGGGGTTTCCTGTGGCAAAGCAGCTGGGTGCTACTCACCTTCAGGAGGTGCTGGGGAGGGAACATCAGCCTCTCTCTCTTCCAGGGGTAGGGCACTTAGGCGGGGGATGTCCTCGGGGATCATGGCACGCGGCTGTCCAAGAGCCACAGCGGGGTGTCGGCAGACATGCTTAATACGTGGACCCTGCAGGGGGGAATCCTGACTCTAGTAGGAGTGCGCAAAAAAAAATAAAAAAATATATATAATGGTTAATTAACAAAATCTTATTTCAGGACCCTCTCATCCATCCTGCCTTTGGGTTCCATTACCTGCCCTGCCTGAGGTCTGGAGGAATTCTCGTCAGGAACAGGAGGGGAAGCAGAATCCTTGGGAGCATCCGCAGAAGCAACCTGAGAGTGCACCTAAAGAACAAATTAGTGAGGGAGTGATGAGAACAAACAAAAAAAACCCACAGGAGGAGGAGTGACAAGTGTCAAGGGGATAATATGGGGGGGGGGGGGGGGGAGAGAAAGCAAGACACGGCTACAATAGCAAAGCAGAGAATGAACAAACGAGATTGGCCTCTGAACAAACGTGCATTGGATCTCACCATATCAGGACTCTTTTGCTTGTCAATCTTAATTAGTTGCAGTTTCGCCTTCTCCAGCAGACAGATTACCTTCTTGTCGGTGCCTGAAAGGGACAGCTCACTAGTTTCCACAGGGATGCTCTTCTCTTGTAAACGCTTTTCCACAGGAGATGGCGATCGCGGTCTGATGGCTACTTTACATACCACGGCAGGGCAGTCTACTGGACCAATTTTGATGGGCTCCATCTCAAGGGGCTTCTCCAATGTTTCAAGAGATTCAATCAGCACTGAAAGGGTGGCGGGGCTCTCAGTTACCAAGCTTAAATTCTCTGCTGGCTCAGGCAGCATTTGAGTTGGCTCAGGGAGTTCTGGGGTAGATTCAGTGATTATCAGGATAGGCTCAGTGGAATTGCAGGGGGAATCCACTTCAGAAGCAGTGTCAAACAGAGGTAAAGTCAGGTGGTTTGTTCTGCGTCCCCCGGGATGCAAATCACTCTGTTTGGGTGAGGGCGGCACCAGTACCTCCCCTCTCTCTGGAAGAGAAGCATTGGCTTCATTGCTTAGCTTCTGGTCTGTCTGATGTATTCTGTTAGGGACAGCAGAAGAGCTAGGAGGAGTTTTGGCTTTGCTGTCCTGCAGGGAGACCGACTGGTAGATTTTCAGATGTTCCTCACTAGGTGTGAATTGAGGAGCTCTGAGAAGAGGAGCCCGTTTGACGGGATCTGATTTGGGGACTGGCTGAGAAGGAAGGGACAACGGAGGGGAGGGTGGAGCAGATGCTGGAGAGGTGGGAGGTAAAGGTTCCTCTGGAGAGGCAGGAGATGATAGACGGAAGAGAGGTTTGTTTGACGATGGTGTGGGTTGTGATTCGGGAGTACTGAAGGAATTCCAACGAAAGGTGGGTTCCCGCAGGATGGTTTTGCGCGTACTCTCGGGAGCAGCAGGAGTGAGAGATGGCGAAGAAGCGGAGGAAGAAGGAGGAGAGGAGGCGGTCAGTGTGGAGTCTGTGTGGGGTGAGACAGGAAGTAGCTTAAGGGAGTCTCCTTCAGAATAGACATGGAAGCTAGGGTCAGTAAGAGAAGAAAGAGAGTCAGAAAGTCCTTCTTGTGCCTTCTCAGCAAGGGTGGAGGTAGGTAGCTCCACTTTGTGTGACAGAGGAGCTATCCTGGCTTGGAGTCCTGTGGTAGGAGATAACTGCTGTTCGTCCATGAACCGGCGCGGTGTTTTAATGACACGCGAGGAGCGGACACTCATCACTGGCATGATGAAACTACGGATGCTTTTAAGGACGCCACTTCTGGTTTGCATCACTTTGGAAGACTGAGTTTGCATCTGCGGTTGGGCTTTGAACTGTGCCGCCTTTACCTTGGCCAGCAGTCTCTGAGATGCTGCTCGCTCTGCTTTCTGGGAGCGTGTGAGCTTTCCTTTCTTGCTCTTTCTTAAAGTTTTGACCCTCTTGTTTGGGGTTGTAGGAGGAGACTCTGGCAGAGAAGGAGACTCATTCTCCACAGTTAGACGAATAGTCTCACCAGTGGTAGATGTAGCACCCACTGATATCTCTGTGGCTTCCGTGTGAGCTTTTTCTGCAGGCAGCACAGATCCAGGTGAATTAGGGGAAGTATTTTCTACAGGTGGCAATTTCTCCTGATGTATACAATCTGCCTCTTCCTTTGCTATTATGTCCTCTTTTTCAAGAGCAGTTTCTTCTGTCAGATTTCCATCTTTTTCAGCGATTCCTTCCTCTGTCAGTAACATCTCATCTCTCTCCGAGACAGCCTCTACTTCAAGCGGCAGACCAGCCTCCAAGTCGGGGACAATCTTCTCTTCATTTAGTAGTCTCTCTTCCGGCTCTCTGCATATCTGTTCTTCTGGATGCAGTTCCTCCCCCTTTTGAGGGATAACTTCTTCTGCTAGCAGTCTCTGGTCCTCTGAAGGGACAATCTCTACGTCAATCACCTGTCGGCGACCTGCTCGGAGTTTCCATTTCACTTTGGGAACCCGCCCGTCTCTCTGACCCCTTTTTTTTATAGCAGTGCGAGTCACCGTTAAAACAGGTAGGTCAGTTTCTATGACAGGCTCCCTCAAAGAACCTTTGGCTCTCCCGCCATCCTCCCCAGTAACTTGGCCAGTAATAGTCTGGGAGAGGATAAGAGCAGGTGGATCGTGCCTCACCCTCACACTCTTTGCCCTGGTAATTACCTTTAAAGACATTGGTGGCGTGACCTTCACCCCTCTGGTTGTTGTCTGGCTGGGAGGAATTCCTCTGAGAGGGCCAGCACTGCTTTCATTTGTGAGGACTTCCACAGAAGAGCTGGCATGCGGTTGGTCAACACTTGGGCTGAAATCCACCGCATGCGTTTTCCGCCGCCGCCGGCGGGGTCTCACCGAGGTGCTTACGCTCCACGTACGGTTTTTTGACCCTGGGGGCCTACCCTTCTTGGGTAGATCTGCAGAGTTATTGTGAGGGTCTGCGATGGTGGCAAGCTCCTTCTTCAGCTCGCTTTCAGGGGAAGGGAAGGGATACGAGGACGGGGAAGCACTTGCTTTTGGTGAGATGTCCTGCTTCTTGCTTGAAGGGATAAGGACGGTGGATTTCAGCAAGCCACAAAGAGATGGTTTCAGTGGCGTGAGATTCACACGGACCACCTTCTCTGGGGTGAATGCCTGCCTAATATGGGGCAAGGCGGGGCATTCCTTTTTGGTGGGAGAAACTGTGGGTGGCAAAGAGCTTGCCATCACTGCACTATTTCGACCTAAGGAAACAAACCAAAAATAAATATACAAGGACCAAAGTGGTACAAAAAAACATGTGGACTAGCGAAAACAGACAACCACATGCCGAGATGGAGTTCAAAACCTGAGAACGGGTTTTATTTTTATTTATTTTTTTAAATTTAAATGTTTCACTTTTCATTTTCTTTGCAGATTGCAAGTTTTATGGACAGTCTCTTCTTTAAATATACTGAAAGCCCATCTAAAAACGAAACCTTTGAATCATTTTCCAATTGCTCTAATAAGTGGTCAACGCACAATAACCACAAACGCGAACCAATCTGGTTATTACAAGGTAAACCAATGTCGGTATGATACCTGCGTCTTGCTTCTATTCAAATTTCAGCCTTAATACCAAACAGTGCCCAAAAAATAGATGTGGTACGTGGTAAAAAAATCCTCTCTCCTCAATATCTAAAGTAAAATCTATATAAAATGTTTAAAAAAAAAAAAAGGGGGGGGGGGTTGGTGCCGCTGGATATGTTGACTGATGCCAGAGTCCATTGAAATATATGCATGGACTTTCATCGCCCCTCCAAAATATGCAGGTAGTAATAAAAAAAAAAAAAAAAAAAAAATCAAATACTACCTACACTATATTGTATGTTCCAAAACCCATTCTTTGAAATTGGAAGGCACATCAGACTTGGATACAAAAACAACAAATCTTTATTGCAAAATGTGGGAGGAGCGGCTCAGTGAATAAAGACACTGATTGGCACGGTGTTTGAAGCTCCTTGTGACCTTGGGTAAATCACTTTATTCCCCTGTGCCTCAGGCACCAAAAACAGATTGTAAGCTCCACAGGGCAGGGACCTGTGCCTGTAAAATGTCTCTGTAAAGCGCTACGTAAAACTAGTAGCGCTATACAAGAACATGCTATTATTATTAACTAGCTGAGAGACCCGGCGTTGCCCGTGAGTTAAATTTCCCGCTAGGAAAAGGGGGGGGGGGGGGGGAGCGGAGATATTTCAGAATAAAGATTTGCTAATTTTGTATACAAGTCTGTCATGCCTTCCAATTTCAAAGAATGCATTGATGCCAGCAGCTGTACTCCCTGCCAGGATTGAGCACTCAGCGAGTTCAGTTACACGAAGGAGTCATTTTGTCAAATAGTGCATGTTCAAACATCACATTTAATGACAAATAAATAGGCATATAGTAAAAAGGAGTTTTCCCTCTGGCCAATAACTTCATACGGTAATGTACTCCATAGGTGTGGATCGAAAGAACAAAAACACTGTACAATGTTGTCAATATATTGAAAAGTAAAGGACAATACATGGCCCTAAAATAAAACAATGTTAAAATTGGGAATGTACGAGGTGGAGAGGATGGTCCCAATGTTTCGTGAGCTCCCTATGTGACTACTTGCCGGCCTTCCCTGGAGCCTGCCGTCACTTCCAGTTTCACACTCAAACAACTTCTTCTGGTCCGAGACTATGTCTCTCCTCTCTACCAGCCCTAAGCGTTTCGCAGATAATATCGCTTCTGCAGTGAATGGACGCCCGGGTGAATCCCCAGCAAGTACCCGCATAAATCACAGAGGGAGCGCAGGAAACAAAGGGCTCGTCCTCTCCACCTCGTAGACAAATAATTGTAACATTCTTTGTGAGCACAATCTATTATCCTTTTACTTTTCAATACATTGTGACCATATTACACTATTGTTCCTCCTCGTTATATCCTCGCCTATGGAGTACATTACCATGTGAAGATATTGGGCCAGAGAAAAAAAACACTTCTACTATATGCCTATTTATTGGGCACTAAAAGGGAGTGTCCCGTGTCTTCATTTCCCTCCTCTCCCCCCCACTATTGATTTTTGAACATACATTATATATATTTTTATTTTATTTTTCTCAACTATGATATGTCGGAGGAGCACTGGAAATCCGACCATCTACTTAATACCCAACATAAAGCACAACAAAAAACCCTCCTATATAATCTGCAATTTATATTTCTTTATAAACCAGAATGATAAGAGTAGAGGAATTCCACTATAACCATACACATAGTTCTGATAATTCACAAGGAAAGACAATTTTTGTAGGCTTCGGATGTAAAATATTATTATATCAATCTCTCTTTATTAACCAGAAAACTACTGAAGGATTTAAATGCGTATGGGAAGGGGTTATTAGAAACACATAAGCAAGTGACTTGTAACAAGAGAAAGATTTTGGCTACCAAGGTGGGTAGAAGGTGACACTACCATCTGGTGAGTCAAGTGGCTACTGTATGGGCATTCACAGGACAACGAAGGTGGTAGGGAGATATTTATGGGCCAAAGAAAACAATGACACGTCAGTAAGTATTAGATCTTTAAAAAAGAATCTTTACCTTTATTTGATCTCAGGGCCAAGCGAAGAGAGCTTTTCAAACGGGTTTCCTCAGTGCTGAATCCCAGAAACTCCTCCTGCATAGACATTGCAGTTATTAAGAGAACCACTCAAAATATCCTTCAGCCACCATGTATGTAAGCTCAGGACAAGACAGGATATGTGAGAACAGAGATATGCAAAACACAGAATAAAACAGAGATTATGAGCATGCATTCAAACATGCACACAGCAACCCATTTTGAACCCAAGCTCGTATGTAACCGTATCAAGGTGAATACATACGCTCACAAGTGCCAGTCGCCCAGTAAAATAACTCAGACACTTGTGCTTGGCTACTGGTAAGGCTGGTATAAAAAGCACAAGGAAAACGGACATCATTTAGTCAAGACATCATAACCTCTAGTGCGGATGAAAATTCTCTTTCAATAATCTGAAATCTGAAAATAAACGTTTTCTCAAGTAAAAAAAGGGTTTCTTAATTTAGATGACGATAATCAAGGGAAATTCAAAGAGTCAATCCCCACCCTAATGGCACAGAAAATAATCCAATCCCCTACCATCCAAAACCAATCTGCTTTACTCCCCAATGTCGACTAGCAATTCTGCCTCATATGGATTTGCTCACCAACATGAAATTCCATCGTACAATGACTGTTACCTCAACACAAATTAAACATCAGCAAGATAAACCAAACTGTCATCTGAATTCTTAAGTCAAGACTGACAGCTCTTCTGAATTAAATCATACCACAGCCTGATTTAACACCCACAAATCGTATTGCCAGTGATATCCTCAGACCATGCAATGATGAAGTTTGATTAGAAAAGGACAGACCTAAGATGAATGGGCAAAGGGAGGATAATCAAAATACTGCAACTAGTTTCTTCAACATTTATCCAAGACACACCACTGTCAAGCAATAGTCACAGCAATCTAAGGCCTGGGACATAGTAAGCGCTTAGGTGCTGCCGCTCGCTCTACCAGGAGCTTTTTGCTGTCCTGACAGAGGAGACAGCAAGCGCTTGGGAGGCGGGTATCACTGTGTGTGTGTCACTTGGCAGCTGTCAGTGTGTGTGTGTCACTTTGAAGTGGTCTGTGTGTTTGTGTGTCACTGGGGAAACTGTGTGTGTGTGTGTGTGTGTGTATATATGTGTGTGTGTGTGTGTGTGTATATTATATACTATTTTAAAAATTAAAAAAAAAAGACATGTGAGAATAAATTATTTATTAACATTGTGCAACTTTGATAAATATATGCGCGCGCACACATGCATACACACACGCACACAGGCATACACACACACACGCATACACGTACACATACACACACACATGCATACTGTGACAGAAACCAGGGGTTGGTAATAAACTCCATATACAGGGCTCCCAGGATACTGAACAGTTTCTGTCCTGTCTAAGCTGAACAGGGCAGCCTCGTGGTACAGGCACTCCATTCCACAGTTTGTCTGCTGCCTGTTTTCTGTCACCTGTCATGCCGATTAGAGCTCAGGTATATAAGACCTGTTTCCTGTTTCCTCTGAGCCCCGCCCAAGAGCCTGGAAGGCTGCTGAACTGCAGAGGGGTGAGAAAGCCTCTTTCCCAAATCGCTTCATTCATTCTGTTAGTTTGTCTAAAGACTGCAAAGGTACTTATTTTGTTGGTGGAAGTGGACAAGCCACTTCCAACTCTGAGTCAGGGACATCTAAGTTTAAGTTATCGCTCAGACGAGCAGCTTTTTGTTTGGCTTTGTTTTCTGTTTAAACTGTGGCAGTCTCAGTGCCTGGGACTGAATAAACCAGGCATAGCCTGTTTAAAGGAACAGTACGTGACGTCTCATCATTTAACCTACCCTAAAAGACCGTGTTCTAACAGTCCCGGACAGACGGCGGAGCCCCGGAGTAAGCCGTTTGTCACATATGGTGGAGAATGCGGGCAGAACACTGAAAGGTCTGGGGGTTAAAGAACTTTAAAAAAAAAAAAAAAAAAAAAAAAAGAAGGTTTTTTTTTTCTCTCTCTCCAAACAAGATGGAAGACGTGGTGAGTGCGCTGGTACGCAATGTCGCTGTCCAGAAAGACGCGAATGAAGCCCAGCAACAGGCGAGTGAAACCCAGCGACAGCTGTTAATAGCCCAGCAAGAGACTAATGCAAACCAGCAAGAGACAAACCGCCTGCTGAGAGAGGAGCAAAAGCGGTTCGCTCAGGGCTTACAGCAGGAACTCGAGATCCTGAGGGGGACTATCAGTAACCTTCCACTGGCAGAGGCAGCCCCAGTTCCGAAAATGACCAGGGCAAGCCACTACCTTCAGAAGATGGGACCCTCGGATGATGTGGAAGCCTATCTTCTCACGTTTGAACGCACGGCACAGAGAGAGGGATGGCCAGAAGCTGAGTGGGCTGGTCTAATCGCACCCTTCCTAAGCGGCGAACCCCAGAAGGCTTACTTTGATCTAGAGCCAGCCGAAGCTAACGTCTATGCAAAATTGAAGTTCGAGATCCTCGCCCGCCTCGGCGTAACCACGGCTGTTCGTGCCCAAAGGTTTCACGCATGGTCCTTCACGATGGATAAAGCCACCCGAAGCCAGATGTATGACCTCATCCACCTCGCCCGGAAGTGGCTACAACCCGAGATCAACTCAGCAAGCCACATCGTGGAACGGTTGGTCATGGACCAGTTCTTGAGGAAACTTCCCTCTGCCTTACGCCGTTGGGTCAGTCGGAGTGACCCCCACAATGCGGATGAGCTTGTGGCCCTTGTAGAAAGGTACACTGCAGCAGAAGAGCACCCGCAACCCACAGTCGTGGAGCAACCCCACTATCCGAGGTTCCAGGACTCTTCCAGAGACGGTAAAAGGGTACCGGGGTTAAGGGGCGCTGAAGAGCGGCGACCACCTTCACGCTGCTCCAGCAACAGTGGTTCGCACACTAAGGGCAATAGCCAACATGGGGAGCCGGGAAAAGGCTCTAAGTGGGACACAGACTATGTACCTAAATGTGTAAATTGTCATGAGAGGGGCCACACAGCAAAAATCTGCCCACTAAATGATGAGCCCATGCAATGCAACAGCGTGGAACCTTATTCGCTGTTGTCCCAATGTATGGGCCCTAGCCCAGAGGACCCCTTGAATAACCATCTGTGGGCATTTGTAAAGGTTAATGGTAAGAGGGTTCGGGCACTTCTTGACTCTGGGAGTATGGTCACACTAGTGTCCGAATACCTATTGCCCATTAAGAAGAAACAGGTAAACAGTTCACAAAGAGTGGCAATTTGTTGTATACATGGGGATAATCATGAATATTCCACTGTTGATGTTTTTTTTGAAACAGAATTTGGTTCTTTAGATTTCAAGGTGGGTGTTGTACCCAAACTGGCACATGATGTGTTAATAGGGACCGACTTTCCCCATTTTCTAAAAATGTGGTCCCCAGCTCAGAATAGCGCCCAGAGTTCAATAGCAGACCATAACGAAGTGTTAGAAGAAACAAATCCTTTCCCTTTTTCAGAAATGGAGGTTGACGAGGGCCCAAATAAGAAGGGGGAAAAGGAGGAGTGCTGTGAAATTCCCTTCCCCATCACTACTTTGGTAGGGAATACCCCAAATCAAGATGTTGATCAGGCACTTACCACCCCAGTACAGGATAAGACCCTCGCTGACCTAGAGGTCAGTCCTGGGAGTTTTAAGAAGGCCCAGTGGGAGGACCCCACATTAGCGGTAGCAAGGGGAAATATACGGGACCAGAATAGTACTCATGGCCAACCAGATAGGTCACTTGCTTACCCCTACTTCGAGGTAGAGAACGACCTAGTATATCGGGTTGATAAAAGAAAATCAGTTACAACTAAACAATTGTTGGTACCACGGACATTCCGTAACGTAGTATTACACCTCGCACATAGTCATCCATTGGGGGGACACCTAGGGGTGGAAAAGACAAAAGAAAAGGTTCTCCGAAGCTTTTATTGGCCTGGGGTTCTGGCAGAAATTACAAACTATTGTTCCTCATGCCCAGAATGTCAGATCACCGCCCCGTTCAAAGCATACCGCAGGCCATTGGTACCCCTTCCCATAATAGAGGTACCATTTGACCGGATTGCTATGGATCTAGTAGGACCCCTAATAAAGTCTGCTAGGGGACATCAGCATATATTGGTAATATTAGATTATGCTACCCGATATCCGGAGGCAGTTCCCCTACGTAGCACCTCTGCTAAAAACATAGCAAAAGAGTTAGTACTTCTGTTTTCCCGGGTCGGAATTCCTAAAGAGATCTTATCTGACCAGGGAACACCATTTATGTCCCAAGTAACAAAAGAGCTATGTAAACTCCTAAAAATCAAGCATCTCAGAACCTCAGTCTATCATCCACAAACAGATGGTTTAGTGGAAAGGTTCAATAAAACCTTAAAGAGCATGTTACGCCGGGCGGTCGATAAGGATGGGAAAAACTGGGACTGTTTGTTACCATACCTGTTATTTGCCATTAGGGAAGTTCCCCAGTCATCCACAGGCTTCTCCCCGTTTGAACTATTGTATGGCCGACATCCAAGGGGCTTACTGGATATAGCCAAAGAAACTTGGGAACACGAGGTTACCCCTTACAGAAGTGTAATAGAGCATGTTGCCCAAATGCAGGACCGCATTGCTGCAGTCCTACCCATAGTGAGGGAACACATGGAGAAAGCTCAAGAAGCACAAAGGAATACGTATAATAAGGGTGCTAGGGTCAGAATTTTTTTTCCAGGTGATAGGGTACTAGTTCTGGTTCCCACCGTGGAGAGTAAATTCCTTGCTAAATGGCATGGGCCATATGAGGTCTTGGAAAGAGTGGGAGAAGTAAATTATAGGGTAAGGCAGCCAGGTAGGAGGAAACCTGAGCAAATTTACCATATAAACCTACTCAAGCCCTGGAAAGATAGAGAGGTCTTGTTAACCCTAGTACCCCCAGGTCCGTCAGAGAATCAAGAAACTGACCCAGAGGTTAGCATAGCTGAAACACTGTCCGTGCATCAGAAACGAGAGGTCCAGAGTTTAGTGAGAAGGAACAAAGAAATCTTCTCTACACAGCCAGGTAAAACTAACGTAATTAAACATGACATAGTCTCTGAACCGGGGGTCCGAGTTAACCTTAAACCGTACCGAATCCCAGAGGCCAAGAGAGAGGCTATAAGTTTAGAGGTTAAAAAAATGCTAAAACTAGGCGTAATTGAGGAATCCCAAAGTGGGTGGAACAGCCCTATAGTTTTAGTCCCAAAGCCAGACGGTACAACAAGGTTTTGTAATGACTACCGGAAACTAAACGCGGTGTCAAAATTTGATACTTATCCTATGCCCAGGGTGGATGAACTTGTAGAGAGACTGGGCAAAGCCCGATATCTCACAACCCTAGACCTAACAAAAGGGTACTGGCAGGTTCCCCTCACAGAAAGGGCAAAAGAAAAAACAGCCTTCTCAACCCCAGACGGCCTCTTTCAATATAAGGTGCTGCCTTTTGGCTTACATGGAGCTCCCGCCACATTCCAAAGAATGATGGATAAAATTTTAAAACCACATGTTCGGTACGCTGCCGCCTACCTGGATGATGTGGTAATCCATAGTGAAGATTGGCAGTCCCACCTTCCAAAGGTCCAAGCTGTGCTCGACGCAGTTCGGTCTGCTGGACTAACTGCTAACCCCGCTAAATGCACTATTGGTCTGGAGGAGGCCAAGTATCTGGGGTATTCTATTGGTAGAGGGTTACTCAAACCACAAACACTCAAAGTAGAGGCGATACAAAATTGGCCAAGGCCAGTCACAAAAAAACAAGTAAGGACCTTTTTGGGGTTAATTGGCTACTATAGGAGGTTTATTCCCAATTTTGCAACTAAGGCAACCCCACTAACCGACCTCACAAAAGCAAGAGGACCGCTAATGGTAAAGTGGTCCCCCGAAGCCGAACAGGCCTTTAGAAGCCTGAAAGAAGCTCTCTGTGCCCAACCAGTGTTGGTCACACCTGACTTCTCCAAAGAGTTCGTAGTCCAAACCGACGCATCTGAGGTAGGGCTGGGGGCGGTACTCTCCCAGGAGTCTCAAGGGGAGGAGCACCCCATCCTTTATTTAAGTAGGAAACTAAATCCCCAGGAGAAAAATTACTCCATAGTCGAGAAAGAGTGTCTCGCAATAAAGTGGGCTGTAGAGACACTCAAGTATTATCTGTTGGGGAGAAAGTTCCGATTGGTCACAGATCATGCACCCCTTACCTGGATGTGTCAAAATAGGGAGAAGAACGCTAGGGTGACCAGGTGGTTCCTAAGCCTACAGCCCTTTAAATTTTCTGTGGAACACAGGTCGGGGCACAAACATGGCAATGCCGACGGGTTGTCAAGGATGCACTCCCTAATATCCATGGTCGCTCACCCCTCGAGGTCTGAGCTGGGGGGGAGGATATGTGACAGAAACCAGGGGTTGGTAATAAACTCCATATACAGGGCTCCCAGGATACTGAACAGTTTCTGTCCTGTCTAAGCTGAACAGGGCAGCCTCGTGGTACAGGCACTCCATTCCACAGTTTGTCTGCTGCCTGTTTTCTGTCACCTGTCATGCCGATTAGAGCTCAGGTATATAAGACCTGTTTCCTGTTTCCTCTGAGCCCCGCCCAAGAGCCTGGAAGGCTGCTGAACTGCAGAGGGGTGAGAAAGCCTCTTTCCCAAATCGCTTCATTCATTCTGTTAGTTTGTCTAAAGACTGCAAAGGTACTTATTTTGTTGGTGGAAGTGGACAAGCCACTTCCAACTCTGAGTCAGGGACATCTAAGTTTAAGTTATCGCTCAGACGAGCAGCTTTTTGTTTGGCTTTGTTTTCTGTTTAAACTGTGGCAGTCTCAGTGCCTGGGACTGAATAAACCAGGCATAGCCTGTTTAAAGGAACAGTACGTGACGTCTCATCATTTAACCTACCCTAAAAGACCGTGTTCTAACAGTCCCGGACAGACGGCGGAGCCCCGGAGTAAGCCGTTTGTCACAATACACACACACACACACACACACATCGGGGCAGAAGGGGGACAGACTGTCAGGGGGCGGGCGCGTCACTGGCCGGGGGCGGGCCAGTGATGTCACGGAGCTGGTTCGCCCTCATTGGGCCGGCCTGTCTCGCCGGCAAGCGGGGGAAATTTAAATTCCTTTAAGACCCGCGCTTCTGCAAGCGCGCGGAAGCGCAGGTGAGCCCCTACTAAAGCTGCTCTAATTGCGGCTGTAGGGGCTCAGTGCTGAGCGGGAGCGCGCGTCAGCGCGCTTCCGCCAGCAAGCGCTAAACATGGCCAAACAAAATACCTCTTCCCTAAAGAGTCCAAGACCAGTTGTGCAAACCTATATAAAATTAAACACAGAAACAAGTTATACTTCTCCCTTTCGTGCTTTTTAAAAACGGTTTTCCCCAAGTCGATGTCTCCACTCAAGTTCCATATTGCTCTAATGAATGACCGCATTAAAAAAAGTGTACTTTTACACTAGTCGTCTCACGAGTCATTTGGAATGGTAAATGCACCAAAAACGATTACCAACACCTGAAGCCAATGCGCCACCTGCATAGCACAAACCTGCCCATTTCTTCAACTAGCAGGTGTATATGGCAACAAGGGCAGGCTTGTGCTGTTCCAGTAGAATCAGGCGCCTGATTGATTAGGCATAATACCAACGCAGCACAATCTTTGAGTAAGAGCAATTTTTTAAAGAAATTATGAAAAATTACAAAAGTGGTTTTCCTACAAAAGAGGAAATCCTCATGCTCAAATATAAAAAAATATGTAAAGAACATTATGCGTACCCTGGTTCAAGGACACTCACTTTAAGTACACTCGCGAGTAAGAACATATCACCCAATAGGCAAATGGCAGCTCACTCATGGGGCTGTCTGTACGTCCTGAACAGCAGTAAAGGCTCCCTACCTGTACCGAAGCTGTGCGCAAGCGGGGAGCCTATAGAGCCTGTTACAAATGCGTTATTTACATCAGTTATGCACGTATATGACGATTGCAGTACAGTACATGCATCGATAAGTGGAGTAAAAGGTAGTGCTTCACTTTAAGTACATTTTCGCTTTACATACATGCTCTGGACCCATTGCGTACGTTAATGCGGGGTATGCCTGTACGCAATAGTTGGTGCTATAACCATGCTTGGTAAAGCTACCAGTTCACTGCCACAGGATACACAGGACAAAAAGCAGGAGTACACATGAAAAAAAAAAAGCAATGACAAGTCAGCTTTGATGTAAACGCATATAGAGCAGTCAGAAAACAAAGAATGCAACAAAGTGCAAGTGGTCGGCGCAGTGATATAAAACAAAAATTGGTGCCTTTTAAATGTGAATATATCTGAATATAACCATTAAATCAAGTGCATAATTAAATGGCGAGTGAAGAAAGTGAAGATATTAAATAAGGATTGCAGCTCTAAACCCTTCAAATGGATGGTCTGTCGGATCCACTTCAAACGTTGATTTCTCAGAGTACAGGGGAGCGCAGATTCAATATGAAATAGAAGATAAATAGAACATAGTGCAAATAAAGTATAAAATGGTGAAGTGTGTTCAACAGAAGGTCAATTGGAGACTCACGTGGTGTCAATCAAATACAGGCGTTTCAGAGATCAGTGGCAGTGGGCTTGACTCTGGTATGTGATGTGAAAACCTCAATCGAGTATGATGATACGGGATGTCACTCATGGAATTTCACCAGTCAGGGTAAAGAAGGAAAAAGCATCCATAGCGTAATCCAATAAAAGATACATTTATAGAAACAATAAAAGGAACACTTACACAGTGTCATAAGATTACAGACACATAAAATGTTGATGTCATCAGATTTGGTTACTCCCCGCTTCCTCCGTCTCCGGCCTCTCTGTCTCCGCTCCACACTATCCGAATCAATCGTCTGTGGGGCTGCAGGTCAGTGTCCTGATGGTAGGAGGGTTTTGGGCGCGAGCTCTCACAGTCACGGAACAGCCCGGCGCAATGGTAAGGGGGAGCGGTCTGGAGTCCTCTGACGTCACGAGAGCGACTCCACGCGTTTCAGTGGGCGTGTAGCTTCGTCAGGAGTCATAGAAACCCTACAAACGCTCTGCCTACTAATACCCTAAGAAGGAAACTGATTGGCTGATCAATTAACCAATGGTGAATCAGACAAGGGAACATCCCAGGTCTGCCAAATACATAATATACTAAGGATAACGGCGTGATCTCGGTGCGCGATAAAACAATAAAAAATGGAAAAGAGGGAAGGAGGAAAAAACAATGATTATTCACCCAATATATTTCAATAAACATTTATAGAAATGGTATCATATCAATATCTGAATTGAGACCTTTTGGTAGGAAATGGACAAGATGAGGAAGGCGTTTAGATTCTTTAAGTCAGAAGGGACAGAGACATTGTATCAGAATTATAAGGAATGTAACAAAAATTGCAAAAGGGCAATCAAATTAGCAAAAATGGATAATGAAAAAAGGATTGCTATAGAAAGTAAGGTCAACCCTAAAAAATTCTTTAAGTACCTAAATAACAAAAAAATGAGAAAAGAAAATATAGGACCCTTTCAGTGTGAGATGGGTAGGCAGATTATTGGAGATAAGGAAAAAGCTGAGGTATTAAACAAATTCTTTGCCTCTGTGCTTACCAGGGAAGAATCAAGTTCAATAGTAGTGCCGCAGGAGGAAGCCACAACCTCCATATTAATGACCAATTGGTTAACTGAGGAAGAAGTTCATAAGCGACTAGAAAAAATTAAAGTAAATAAGGCACCTGGCCCCGATGGCATACATCCAAGAGTTCTCAAGGAGTTAAGCTCAGTAATAGTAAAACCATTTAATATTCAAGGACTTCTTTTCCACAGGCTCAGTACCACAAGATTGGCGTAAAGCAGATGTGGTGCCTATATTTAAAAAGGGAGCTAGATCACAACCGGGAAATTACAGACCTGTAAGCCTGACCTCAATAGTAGGGAAACTACTTGAAGGTTTAATACGGGATAATATTCAGGAATACCTAATGGAAAATAAAATTATTAGTAATAGTCAGCATGGATTTATGAAGGATAGATCTTGCCAAACTAACCTTATTTGTTTCTTTGAGGAGGTAAGTAGGACTCTAGACCAGGGTAATGCCGTTGATGTGGTCAACTTAGATTTTGCAAAGGCTTTTGATACGGTTTCACACAAGAGGTTGGTGTACAAAATAAAGAAAGTTGGACTCAGTAATAATATATGCACCTGGATTGAAAACTGGTTAAAGGACAGACAACAGAGGGTTGTCATAAATTGAACTTTTTCAGGTTGGGCTAAAGTCATGAGTGGAGTACCTCAGGGATCGGTACTGGGACCCCTGCTTTTTAACTTGTTTATTAATGACCTTGAGGTTGGGATCGAGAGCAAAGTCTCCATCATTGCTGATGATACTAAATTATGTAAGGTAATAGAATCAGAGCAGGATGTAATTTCTCTTCAGAAGGACTTGGAGAGACTGGAAACGTGGGCAGGTATATGGCAGATGAGGTTTAATACAGATAAATGTAAGGTTATGCATTTGGGATACAAGAATAAAAAGGCGACTTACAAATTAAATGGAGATATATTGGGGGAATCCTTGATGGAGAAGGATTTAGGAGTGCTTGTTGACAGCAGGCTTAGCAATAGTGCCCAATGTCATGCAGTAGCTGCAAAGGCAAACAAGATCTTATCTTGCATCAAACGAGCAATTGATGGAAGGGAAGTAAACATAATTATGCCCCTTTACAAAGCATTAGTAAGACCACACCTTGAATATGGAGTACAATTTTGGGCACCAATCCTAAGAAAAGACATTATGGAACTAGAGAGAGTGCAGAGAAGAGCCACCAAATTAATAAAGGGGATGGACATTCTAACTTATGAGGAGAGGCTAGCTAAATTAGATTTATTTACATTAGAAAAGAGGCGTCTACGTGGGGATATGATAACTATATACAAATATATTCAGGGACAATACAAGGAGCTTTCAAAAGAACTATTCATCCCACGGGCAGTACAAAGGACTCAGGGCCATCCCTTAAAGTTGGAGGAAAATAAATTTCACCAGCAACAAAGGAAAGGGTTCTTTACAGTAAGGGCAGTTAAAATGTGGAATTCATTACCCATGGAGACTGTGATGGCAGATACAATAGATTTGTTCAAAAAAAGGTTGCACATCTTTTTAGATGGGAAAGGTATACAGGGATATACCAAATAAGTATACATGGGAAGGATGTTGATCCAGGGATTAATCCGATGGCCAATTCTTGGAGTCAGGAAGGAATTAATTTTTCCCCTTAAATGGGGTTTTTTTGTTTGCCTTCCTCTGGATCAATAAGTATAGATATAGGATAAAGTATCTGTTGTCTAAATTTAGCATAGGTTGAACTTGATGGACGGAAGTCTTTTTTCAACCTCATTTACTATGTAACTATATGTCTCTCTTTTTGCAAGATCAAGAGACCTGTCTCCTCCTATCCAATGGGGTGTGACATGTTCAATGCCCCTAAAAGTTAATAAACTGGGATCTGAACTATTGAACAGTTCAAAGTGTTTAGGAACACTATGGGTTTGTAATTTGCATCTTATATTTCCCATATGTTCCATAATTCTTACCTTTAGGGGTCTTGTGATTCTACCGATATATTGTAATTTACATGGACATTCAATCATGTAAATAACATGATCGGTTTTACAGTTTATAAATTGAGCCATGTCAAACTTTTCCCCAGTTGTATTGGAGGAGAAGGTAGATTTTTCTTTGGAGCCTAGATTACAAATTTTACAATTGCCACATTTAAAAAACCCTACCTCAATATGTTATATGTCTTATGAAGATACCTGCCCAAATTTGAGCACCACACACACCACGTTTCCCCACATTTAAAAAAACCCTACTGGTGTTTTAAGCCAATGATTTTTCTTTTCATCTAAAACTTTAAATGTACTAGGAGCAAGTTTACTTTTGAGGTTATTGGCCCTTTTGAAAATGACATGAGCACGTTCAGGGATTTCGTTAGCGAGTATGGGATCATTTTTTAATATATGCCAGTGTTTGTTCACTATTTTAGCAGCTTCACTATTATATTGGGTGATGAATGTGGTTTGGAAATGCCATTTTGTTTATGGTTTCACAACTCTTTGAGTGCAATAATTCATTCCTATCTAAAATATTTGTTTTTGCTACTGCCTCTAAAATGGTATTGGGGTTATATTCTTTTTCCTGGAATTTCTTAATTAGAATATCTGACTGTTCTTTATAGATATCTAAATCTGTACAGTTTCTTCTAATACGTCTTAGTTGACCATGCGGGATATTTGAAACCCATTTTGGGTGATGACAACTCTTTTTGTGGATGTAGTTATTTCCATCTACATCTTTAAAAAAGGTTTTTGTTTTGATAAGTCCGCTGTCAATGTATACTTAAAGGTCTAAAAATTCCATTTTTGTACTACTGAATTTAGAAGAAAATTTCAGATGTCGATCGTTTTTATTTATATATGTGAAACACATTTGTAATCTATCTACATCCCCCTCCCAGATCAGGAACAAGTCATCGATATATCTTCTGTAGAGGACCAAATCTGCACCGAACTCATGCTGCAACCAAACATGGTCATTTTCCCAAATGCCCATGAATAGGTTCGCATAGCTCGGTGCAAATCTGGTCCCCATTGCAGTCCCACATACTTGAAGGAAATACTCATCGTCAAACCAAAAATAGTTATGGCTTAATATAAAGGAAATTCCTTTTAAAATGAAATCGATTTGTACACTGTCCATATCAGGATCCGTTAATAAAATTATCTTTATTGCTTGTAATCCCTGCTCATGTCTAATAGAGGTATAGAGTGATGATACATCACTCGTTACCAAAATATAGTTCTTTCCATTCAATATTTTCCAAAATGGCCAGAATGTCTGTAGTATCTTTCAGATGCGATTTATTTTTTATGACATTTTTGAAGTATAATATCTATATATGAAGGCAAATTGGATGTCATAGAGTCAATCCCTGCGATTATGGGTCTACCTGGGACGTTCCTGATATCTTTGTGGATTTTGGGCAAAAAGTAGAACAAAGGTAGTCGTGGGTGTTTATTGAAAATAAAATTAAACTCTTCTTTTAAAATATCCAACTCTTTACCCTTAATCAACAAAGTCTCTAGTTCAGACAGAAATTCTCTAGTGGGGTCTTTAGATAATTTTATATATGTATCTTTATCATTTAGAATTCTAGCTGCTTCACCCACATAAAAACGTCTATCCATGACAACCCCACCCCCCTTATCTGCCTGTTTAATAATCACAATAAGAATGTGGGTGAAGCAGCTAGAATTCTAAATGATAAAGATACATATATAAAATTATCTAAAGACCCCACTAGAGAATTTCTGTCTGAACAAGAGACTTTGTTGATTAAGGGTAAAGAGTTGGGAATTTTAAAAGAAGAAGAGTTTAATTTTATTTTCAATAATTAAGAAATTCCAGGAAAAAGAATATAACCCCAATACCATTTCAGAGGCAGTAGCAAAAACAAATATTTTAGATAGGAATTAATTATTGCACCCAGAAAGAGTTGGGAAACCACAAAAAGAAAGGAATTTCCAAACCACATTCATCACCCAATATAATAGTGAAGCTACAAAAATAGCTAAAATAGTGAACAAACATTGGCATATATTAAAAAATTATCCCATACTCGCTAACGAAATCCCTGAACGTGTTCATGTCATTTTCAAAAGGGCAAATAACCTCAAAAGTAAACTTGCTCCTAGTACATTTAAAGTTTTAGAAGAAAAGAAAAATTATTGTCTTAAAACACCAGTAGGGTTTTTTAAATGTGGCTATTGTAAAATTTGTAATCTAGGCTCCAAAGAAAAATCTACCTTCTCCAATACAACTGGGGAAAAGTTTGACATGGCTCAATTTATAAACTGTAAAACCGATCATGTTATTTACATGATTGAATGTCCATGTAAATTACAATATATCGGTAGAACCACAAGACCCCTAAAGGTAAGAATTATGGAACATATGGGAAATATGGGAAATATAAGACGCAAATTACAAACCCATAGTGTTCCTAAACACTTTGAACTGTTCCATAGTTCAGATCCCAGTTTATTAACTTATAGGGGCATTGAACATGTCACACCCCATTGGATAGGAGGAGACAGGTCTCTTGATCTTGCAAAAAGAGACACCTTTTGGATTCATAGAATCAAATCTATGATACCAAAAGTTCTCAATTCAGATATTGATATGATACCATTTCTATAAATGTTTGTTATTGAAATATATTGGGTGACTAATCATTGTTTTTTCCTCCTTCCCTCTTTTCCATTTTTTATTGTTTTATCGCGCACCGAGATCACGCCGTTATCCTTAGTATATTATGTATTTGGCAGACCTGGGATGTTCCATTGTCTGATTCACCATTGGTTAATTGATCAGCCAATCAGTTTCCTTCTTAGGGTATTAGTAGGCAGAGCATCTGTAGGGTTTCTATGACTTCTGACGAAGCTACACGCCCACTGAAACGCGTAGAGTCGCTCTCGTGACGTCAGAGGACTCCAGACCGCTCCCCCTTACCATTGCGCCGGGCTGTTCCGTGACTGTGAGAGCTCGCGCCCAAAACCCTCCTACCATCAGGACACTGACCTGCAGCTCCACAGACGATTGATTCGGATAGTGTGGAGCGGAGACAGGGGCTGGAGACGGAGGAAGCGGGGAGTAACCGAATCTGATGACATCAACATTTTATGTGTCTGTAATATTATGACACTGTGTAAGTGTTCATTTTTTTGTTTCTATAAATGTATCTTTTATTGGATTACGCTATGGATGCTTTTTCCTTCTTTACCCTGACTGGTGAAATTCCATGAGTGACATCCCGTATCATCATACTCGATTGAGGTTTCCACATCTCATACCAGAGTCAAGCCCACTGCCACTGATTTCTGAAACGCCTGTATTTGATTGACACCACGTGAGTCTCCAATTGACCTTCTGTTGAACACACTTCACCATTTTATACTTTATTTGCACTATGTTCTATTTATCTTCTATTTCATATTGAATCTGCGCTCCCCTGTACTCTGAGAAATCAACATATAGAGCAGGACTGGCCTCCATCTCCACAACGAAAGACCCCAAGACAAACCAAGCTTCATGCTGTGAAAGACCTCCAACTCAGACCAACTGTAAATCTGCCAACAGAAGGTCAACCTTAAAGACCCAATACCCCACTGTCTCAATGAAAGACTGTGGTAGACCCAATGTCCCCCTTACAGTTCAAAAGAAGAACGAAAACATAGTCAATCTTTCTCCTCACAGATTAAAAGGCTCAACACATTTTGATTCCGCCATAACTAAACGCTTCACCCCAGACAGAATCCATCTCCAAAAAAATATTTTTTTTTTATTTAAGGCAAAAGGCCTTACTACAGATTGTCCTTCTGCTACAAATAAAAACCCCACTGCAGAGTGGCACATCATGATAAAAAACACGCAGGTCCGAGTGAGATATTACAAATCCACATCCTGTCAGGGAGGGGGAACCTCCTTGCACTTCAAACCCTCTTTATACAACTCAACACTGCTTCACCTCACAAAGTACACTTAAACAAAATGACCTGGGATGTTACAGAAGGGCTGTAAACTATAATTTCATCTATGATAAACTTTTATATTGGTTCATTAAAAGGCCCCACAGAAAGGTTAAGGTTAATATATTGGTCCTAAACTACCGTGATCTCAACAAAAATAACTACCCATACGCCCATCACATGCAAAGTAATCATACTCTTAACACTAATCTCTGCACTTTCAGAAACGTATTTTACCACCTTCAAAGAACATACTCCATGACTGTGATTTGAGCAACACTTGCTAATAAGACTTAAGATTTAATTATAAGTCTTAATAATTAACCCCTTGAATTAAAAAAAATCCCTTTGATCACAAATCAGACTTATAAATCCAATTTTCTTACACTGCAGCCAGAGGAACCCACACAGTGACAACCTTCCCACTAGTGAAATCTTCTCACTTTTCCCATATCATGGCTGAGGAGTCCACTGCCGTAACATACGCCAAAACTGACAAGACTGTACCAATGGTATTTGGGACCAAGACTAAATTTTTAAAGCTTCCAGCGACTGAGCTCCATATTAGAACCAATGCTAACATCACCCTAACCCCTGTCACTAGTTTTAAATACCTGGGCATATGGTTTGACTCCCACTTAACATTCGGGAAGGACATTGATACCCTGACAACCAAGACCTATGCCAAACTAGGGGCACTTTACAGGAACAAATACTCCCTAAGTCTCCTGGTCAGAAAGCGTATCGCACAGCAGATGCTAATGCCAATTATTGACTATGGAGACATAGTATACGGCTCGGCACCTTAAACCCACCTTAGCAAACTTGACACCCTCTACAATTCAATTTGTCGTTTTGTTCTCCAATGCAACTACAACACACATCACTGCGAAATGCTCAAAGAACTAGATTGGTCATCACTCGAGTCTCGGCGCAAAGTTCACCTTTCCTGTCTTGCCTTTAAATTATTTCTGGGCAAGCTACCCAGCTATCTGAACAAGCTCCTCACCCCTACCACAGGCAGCTCCTATCATCTGAGATCAGACTCCAAAAGTCTGTTCATGGTCCCAAGGCTCAACAAAGTATCCGGCCGCTCCTCCTCTTACCGAGCACCCCAAAACTGGAACAACCTACCGGAGACTCTCACATCCACCACCAGTTTAAGTTCTTTCAAATTTAAGGCTGTCTCACATTTTAACCTGGTCTGTAACTGTATCATACGCTCATAATATATATTTTCTTTAACTGTGCATGCAATGTCTTGTATAATATGTATACCCTGTGCATTTATGTAACTGTATTTGTAACCATGTATTTGTCTTAACTCTGTGCCCAGGACATACTTGAAAACGAGAGGTAACTCAATGTATTACTTCCTGGTAAAATATTTTATAAATAAATAAAACAAAGCATGACCAACAACCACCGATTTAGTCTACGGTACGGAATACTGTGATTAACAGCCCCCCACCGGTACCTGAAAACTTCACTGCGGGTCTCTTAAAATCCCAAAAGATCTGTTCAGGCAGGTCTTTCCCATACTCTATTCGCACGGAATACTGATTTTAATTAATCATTTGATTTTAATTATAGGTCACATGTATACAGAAATTATTGATCAACAGATCTATTGTGGAAGTCTGCTGGTCTTCCAAATGATTACTAATCATAAAGTTATCCATGATATGGAGGCGTTTCAGAAAGCCGGGACTAGAGTTAAGCACTGATAACAGTAATATTGCCAAAAAAAACACAGCAGCCTCATAGAAAGCAGATAATACAACGTAAAATATTTCAGCATCCTCCTTCACACTCCACCCCGAAGTGATGGCAGCACCACTTTCTCAAATCTGTTTGCGCCCTTCCTGTTAATTCCTTCCCTACTCCCATCTCCAATGTTCACTGTGCCAACCTATATACAGTATACTAGTGATGTACCGGGTACCTGGAAATTACCCAGACCCGACCCAGAGAACTGGAACCCAGTGTAGGGTACTTCCGTCCTGCTCTGCTCCCTCACTCCTCCTCCTGGGTGGCAGGAGAAGAGGACAGAGAACGGTAGGACAGAGCAGCAGAAGGCAGCAGTAGAGGAGCAGTACAGGACAACGACCGGGAGGAGCATACCGTAGCAGCGGCAGACACAGAAGACTTCCGAGTCGAACCACTGAGGCACGCTCCTCCCCGGCCGTCCTCCTTTGCCGCTTCTGGCTTCCGCACTGCTCACTCAATCAAAACAGCCCTCACTAAAAATTATTAAATGTAAAAAAATGGACACATTCATCCAACCCACCAACTAAAGAAGCCCAAATCAAAGACGAGTCCCACCAAGCCCAACCATAAATATTAAGAGTCGCATAACAGAATTCTACTCTCCTGTGTGCCAGCCGAGAACACAGACAAAAGAAAATGGATCCAACCCTAAATAAGGGAGTCATTAAGTCCTATGTTTCACAAATATTTTAAAATGTATTGTGAGATTTGTGGGGAAAAAAAAAAAATGCACCTCACATTCACTAGTCCTTACACCTGGCCAATTTTCAAAAGTCCTCTCAACCACTCAATGTGACACTTGTGAGCTCCACCACAAGGAACAGAAAGGGAACCACAGAAAGACATTAGGCCCACCATGTGACACTATATAGCTCAAACAAGAATCAACAAAAACAAACCCAACAACCACTCTTATAATTTTGATATGATTAAGCAAATTCACTTGTCTAGCAAAATTCATTGTCTCCATCCCCTTATAACGGAGGTTCTTATATAAAAAAAAAAAAAATCACCAACAAGGACTCACAGAAAGATACCCTAGTAAGTACACCATCTATGACTCATTAAAAGCTCTTGAGCGAGGAACAGACTCCAAAACACATTTTACTATTCTTCACAAACAAAATTTGAAGGTGGAATGCAGTCCTATTAAAGTAACATCTCAATGTTAGCATAAAAACAACTCGGGTGCTACCAGCAAAGGGGGGGCTTGTCAATGCCACTGACTATATACAAAACACACACAAAGAAGATATATAAAATATTTTGGTGCCGCAACACAAATGGATTTTCCACTCACGAACCATCAAGATCTCCCAACAAACAAAAAGAGTGACAAAAATAGCAGACACATCCAGTTGGGACACCCATGATATCATAAGCCAAACACTAGTAGTCATGATTTACACTCCCTAATCCTGTGACATAACCCCTTGGGAGAGACCTCTGACATTACCCATTTGACGATGGTAGTGTGAAGATGGTCAGCGCAAAACTCATGGACCTCACGATATTGATGAAACCGGATAAAGTTGAATTAAAAAGGAATAAAAACACAGTATTAGTGCATAACATCCACATATGTGGGGGATAGGGGGGGGGGAGGGGGGAGGGGGGGATAGGTGTGGATGGAGGATACGATGGAAGGGATGATGGTGAATTTCCACTATATAATCAATGAAAACATAAACATATGGATTCAGTGACTCACACGGGCTTGTGTGGTATTTCTCCCTCAACGCAGACTGTAGTGGGTTAATGCAGACTCATATAATGGAGTCTCAATAAACATAAAACTCACACGGCCTAATGTGAGTTCTTGCCCTCAGAGGGTGGTGTCAGCCTGTATGGGTGGTGTGTAGTCGTCTCAGCAAAATATCCCCCAATAGGTATGGATGTGTGAGTGTCTCCTCTCCCCGTTTCCCAGAAGACCAAAAGAAATGTGTGCAAACCAGGGTTAACAATATAACAGGTCTTTATTCGGTTAACAGTTAAGACATGAGCATAAACAAGCATACATGTTGTAAAAACAAAAGGGTTATAAAACAATATATGACAAGGTGAAATAGACAAAACAAAAAGCACACTCACACTCAATTGCAACTTCTGTTGCCCAGCATCAGCCGCTTGGTTTGATCCTGCACGATCTCCTCCTCCGTTGTTGCTCTCACTGGCGCGTCCGGCAGTGGAACCGGAAGAGGGGATCTGCACCGGATGTCCTGCGGTCGGCTGGGTCCCTCTCTCAATGAGCTCCGGCAGGGAACAACGCGTTTCGCAATAAGCTTCGTCAGGTTCCTGCCGGATGCTCACTGTGTGCAGTATATATAGGCGCCCCGTTTTAATTGGTTGGTAAAACACCTTGTTTTCAATAAAAGTTGTCCACTTCAAATAGACTCATGGTGTCTTTGTAATCATAGCCCTTGGGAACAGGGACACTGGAATGTACTTATACCTTCAACTTGTTAATATCAGTGTATTAAAAACAGTCTATTAAAAACAAACTTTATTTTAAAAATGTTACAAAAATGATTAGAACTAAATTGTTATAGGAATAAACATTGATTCGCTGTTTAGAACATTATATTGTGGTCAGTGTCAATATTATGGACCTTTGCGGGCTCACACAGCCTATCAAAGTGGCTCCATGGAGCACCATTGTATTACAAATGGAGGAATTTTCACTGACAGCAAAATGTTTTACAAAGATGCAGCCCATGGAGCCACTTTGATAGGCTGTGTGAGCCCGCAAAGGTCCATAATATTATGACACTGACCACAATATAATGTTCTAAACAGCGAATCAATGTTTATTCCTATAACAATTTAGTTCTAATCATTTTTGTAACATTTTTAAAATAAAGTTTGTTTTTAATAGACTGTTTTTAATACACTGATATTAACAAGTTGAAGGTATAAGTACATTCCATTGTCCCTGTTCCCAAGGGCTATGATTACAAAGACACCATGAGTCTATTTGAAGTGGACAACTTTTATTGAAAACAAGGTGTTTTACCAACCAATTAAAACGGGGCGCCTATATATACTGCACACAGTGAGCATCCGGCAGGAACCTGACGAAGCTTATTGCGAAACGCGTTGTTCCCTGCCGGAGCTCATTGAGAGAGGGACCCAGCCGACCGCAGGACATCCGGTGCAGATCCCCTCTTCCGGTTCCACTGCCGGACGCGCCAGTGAGAGCAACAACGGAGGAGGTGATCGTGCAGGATCAAACCAAGCGGCTGATGCTGGGCAACAGAAGTTGCAATTGAGTGTGAGTGTGCTTTTTGTTTTGTCTATTTCACCTTGTCATATATTGTTTTATAACCCTTTTGTTTTTACAACATGTATGCTTGTTTATGCTCATGTCTTAACTGTTAACCGAATAAAGACCTGTTATATTGTTAACCCTGGTTTGCACACATTTCTTTTGGTCTTCTGGGAAACGGGGAGAGGAGACACTCACACATCCATACCTATTGGGGGATATTTTGCTGAGACGACTACACACCACCCATACAGGCTGACACCACCCTCTGAGGGCAAGAACTCACATTAGGCCGTGTGAGTTTTATGTTTATTGAGACTCCATTATATGAGTCTGCATTAACCCACTACAGTCTGCGTTGAGGGAGAAATATCACACAAGCCCGTGTGAGTCACTGAATCCATATGTTTATGTTTTCATTGATTATATAGTGGAAATTCACCATCATCCCTTCCATCGTATCCTCCATCCACACCTATCCCCCCCCTCCCCCCCCTCTATCCCCCACACATGTGGATGTTATGCACTAATACTGTGTTTTTATTCCTTTTTAATTCAACTTTATCCGGTTTCATCAATATCGTGAGGTCCATGAGTTTTGCGCTGACCATCTTCACACTACCATTGCCACGTTAAGAAGGACACGGGGTTCCCTTCTTCAAGGTCAAACAGCAACCACAAAATCATCAAAAGGGCCAGTATATATTTCTATATACTCTTTTACACCACGAACACAACCTCTTATTTATATTTTTATTATTCTTAATATAGTAAAGGCGTTGTAGCATTTTTTAGCCACACATTTTGGGGAGCGCCGCAGTACAAACATCCCCATTACCCATTTGACAGCAGAGGACTACCCACGAGCAAGAGAGACCAGAAACGGGGACCACAATTTGGATCTTTCCTGGTCCCAAATCCTGGTGTGAGAGGAGTACATGCAAAGCAGCTGCACTCTACTTCCACTCATAAGTCATAACATATGATTAATCCCAACATAAAGAATACAATGACCCCAAAAAATAAATAGCAGTTAGATTCCCTGTACCCTAAGGCCGAGTCCATAGAAGGACAGGCCGCGCTGAGCCGTGCGGACGCTCTGCGCTGAGCCCCTGCATCCTCAATGAGGATGCCTTGAGAGGGGGCTCACGCGAGCGTCCGCAGGCGTGCTGAGGCGCTGGAGTTTTCAGCAGAGCACCAAGCTGTTTTTCAGCGCGCTGTCGGCTGAAAACCTCCAATCACAGCACAGCAGTGTCAACGTCACGGCGCCGTGACGTCGGTGTGTCACGGGCGATTGGCCCAGCGACGTCACTGCCCCGCCTCCCTCAGTCTCCCCCCGCCTCCGATCGCGCCCGCTGGCTCGCCTGCATGGGCATGAAATCGCGCAGATTTCAGCAGGCGAGCGTCAACCCTCACCCCTCTATGGCCCGGGCCTAAGGAAGCGCTCTACCATACTGCCATGTGATATCTGGTTAGAGAGACACCCCCTTGGAAGGGACATCTAATTCCCCAAAGCCTTTAACCCTTTTGCAGCCAGAGGGGCCTGGAACAAATTGCAGAACAATGCATCGCAGGCCCTCTGGCAGCAAAATGGTTACACAGGCTTCATTCAGCACGAACGGTCCCTAATTCAGAGTCTTCTCTGGTTCACAGCCACAGATGAAGTGACCACAAATAAGGCTGCGCTTATAGTGCCTTGCGACGGCGCTCCGAAACAAATACATTGACTCCGTTGCAAGCGCTTCTAGTAAGCGCGACCAAAATTTTTGAAGCCGGGTAAATTTGATTTTTTAGAGTCGCCACATGCGACTGTCCCTAAACCAATCAGATTGCGCTGCCCGCCGCCCCCTTCGTGACGTCACTGGCCCTGTCGCCAGTGATGTCGCTAAAAATCAAATTTTAACTGTCGCTTATGGCGACGTCATCAGTCGCGTCGCCAGCACTATAAGCGCGGCTTGACAGAGGGCGAAACAGCCAAGATAGACATTCAAGTTAGGCCTGGGACATAGTGAGTTTAAGCGTCGCTGATGAGGGCTGAGCCGTGCTGAGCAGATGCACAAAGCCCCTGCATCTGTCATCAGCGCGGCTATAGTTTCCCCCACCGCATGCGCGCTGATGCGTGCTGAGACTCAAACTTTGCAGAGACAGGCAGGTTTCAAATTTGCCGCTCGGGGAAGCGGAGGAGCGGTCACATGACCACTCCCATCCAATGGGAGCGGGGACTAGCCCCGCCTCCCGCTCCGCCTCCTGAGCGCGCTCACTGCCTCGCCTGCAAGGACAGGAAAAAGCACCATTTTCAACAGGAGAGGCAGAGCAGGAGCGCGCCTCAGCGAGCTTCTATTCACTATGTCCCAGGCCTTAGACTGCACCCTTCAACTGTACTTAAGACTAACCAGCCCCATTTACAAGTCGCGTCTCCTCGGCGAAGCATTCGGTTAATATAGGCTGTGGCTACCACTTGCACTCACTTCTCCCTCACATATGTTCTATACAAGCATCCCGCGCATTAACGTACACAATGGGTCCAGCGCATGTATGTAAAGAGAAAATGTACTTAAAGTGAAGCACTACCTTTTCCCCAATTATCGATGCATGTACTGTACTGTAATCGTCATATACGTGCATAACAGATTTAAATAACGCATTTGTAACTGGCTCTATAGTCTCCCCGCTTGCGCACAGCTTCGGTACAGGTAGGGAGCCGGTATTGCTGTCCAGGACGTGCTGACAGGCGCATGCGCGAGCTGCCGTTTGCCTATTGGGCGATATGTCCTTACTCATGAGTGTACTTAAAGTGAGTGTCCTTAAACCGGGGTATGCCTATACAGCACTTGCTCCTGTAATAAAATTACGATCAATGCCTGTAGGCCCGGGACTCACTAATTCCCTTTATCTTCCATTTTAATTGAACTGTGTATATTATTTTCCGTAACCGTTTTACCAATTCTGTAATGTACGCCATAGAGGCGCTATATTAAAAACATATACACACACTAGGCCTACACCCAAAACAGCTCTGTCGCCAGGCCTCTTCCACTCTCTGATGTGACAGCTCAAAAGTCAGACACCACAATAACAGCGACACCCCCTCTGCATGTCTCATGTTTCCAAAATAAGACTCACCCTCTCAAACATAAGACGAATAACCACAAGAAAAAAAGGACACCCCCATAAAGGGGCACCCCCATAAAAGGACACCCCCATTAAAGAGACACCCCCATAAAGAGACACCCCCATAAAGAGACACCCCCATAAAGAGACACCCCCATAAAGAGACACCCCCATAAAGAGACACCCCCATAAAGAGACACCCCCAGTTAGGATCCCCTCCGACAGTTATTATAGACACTACTTAAACAGCGTGTCCCTCACACCCTCCAGAGTGACAGCTGAACAGACTAATGAAAGACTGCACTTTAGAAAGTAATGAGGCAGCATTAGCCCTGAGACATCCCTGCTCCACTCCAATGAGACTGCTCAGAAGACCCGCACAAACATTAAGAAGACCTCCCCAGCACAGTGCTGCCGGGGGTCAGAGCTGCTTCCCTGGTGACACCTGTCACCTAACGCGTGACAGCTGAGACCCCCCGCAGTGCCACCCCCCCTCCTCCCGTACCTCGCCGCTGTCACTGTCCCCGCTCTCCCCGCCGCAGGCCCCCGTCAGGCGCTTCATGTTGCAGCGCAGTCCGAGGATCCGGAGCAGCGCCGGGTCCGTGCACTCCGCGCCTCCCGCCTTCCCTCTCGCCTCCAAAGGTACCCGAGCCCTCTCCGCCCTGTTCCCGCTCCTCCCGCCCCACGGCCGGCCCGGAAACCGGCCCCGAACCGAGCCCGAGGCTCCGGGACCAGCCGAGGCCGCAGCCGCCGCCATCTTTATCCGCTCTGAGGAACTACAATAATAATTTACACCGCGCCGGCGCCAAAAAGGCAGCGCGAGACTCAGGGGGGCCGTCTAGCCTCCTGTACTCGCAGGGCGCCATGGGACATGTAGTTTCTACAGCGCTCGACACAGCTGCTCACATGGGGAGCGGACTGCAACTCCCAGCAAGCAGCGCGCCGGGGAAATGGAAGCGCGGAGTCGTGTGTGCGCGCGGGTAGAGGCGGGAAATGTAGTCCTGATGAGAACGTCAACCGAGCAGGGATCCAGTGAGACTTTTTAGTTACATGGCTCTAAAGAGAGCGAGCAGGAGATGCTCAGAGAATGGTCAAGGAAGCCTCTAGGCACCAGAGAGAACAGCGACACGTTCAGGTGAAAACGCTGGGGGAGGGAGGGGGGGAATGGGAGTTGTAGCGCACGTAAGCGTTGTCTATTCATACACAAGGGGGCAGGAACTAGACGATCTAGACGGCCGGCGTCTGGGCGCCGCTGTGAATTGTGGGGAGTGAAGTCCACACCTGCTGTACATTGATTGAATATGATGATACAAATACTACAAGTCCCAAAATGCTGTGTGCCCGGCGATAAGGCTGCCCAGCAGTGTAAAGACCATGTTTAAGATGGTTTTGGGTTTCCAGGCAAGTATCTCAGGGTTTCTGCAGGTGGAGTTGATACCTGTGAGCTCTTTATCGCAACTTCAGTCTCACAATAGTTTGTGTTTACAGAAATTCTGGGACTGGCATAGAAGGAAAGGCATATATTTGAGAGAATGATACTGATAGACCAAAGAGTTGCTCAGAAATACAAAATAAAAGCAGTGGAGGAATTGAGTGTATAACATTGCACGGTGATACTTTAATTCTTGGTACAAATAGGCAGCAAGCTTTGCCCATGGTCAAGGCCTAGGCTATTCAACTACATTTTCAAAAGCGTATATGGGAAAAAAATGAATATGAGCTCAAGGAAAGAGCATTGTAATGTAATATATAGTCTCTAAAATGTCTTTATAGCGGGGTAATGATGAACGGGATAAACAGGACAATGTATCCACTGTCTGGATAAGCCCAAATAGATTGAAGGGGGAGAGAAGAGGACACATATTAAGGAAAAATAAAGACCCACCCAGATTAATTAATGAGGCAAATATGTTACCTCTATATCGTAACTGGGAATAAGGGTTTTACCTGGTGCCTCCGGTATGCATTCGGTGTGGATCTTCCTCCCCCACCTTTGTACTCCTTAAGAAAGCGCCAACTCGGTGCGAAACGCGCAGGAGATTTTCTGTGTATTTTGTCTTGTAATTGATTAGTATGTAATCAACATACTTTTTTTTAATTTTTTCTATACCTGGCGAGTTCTGATATTTTTCTATGGGGTACCAGTCCCACCAATCATGACTTTTTTCCCCCCCATTTTTGAAAGAGTCTGATCAGAAAAATATGAGAATAGGAGGGCTGTCAGAGTATTGTAGTGTAATCTTAAATAAACATAACAAGACTTAAAACGCAATATAATTCAATAAAGTCTAACATTGCGGGTGTTCCAAACTTTTTTCACCATTTGGATAACATTTTTTCATCATCTTCGCTCTAAAATGAATTTAACTGCTTGAGCAATTAAATGAGCAGGTGGTCAGAGGGCCACTGGTAACCCTTCGGGCGGGATTTTGGCCAGCTCTGTTTCCAGGCTCTAACCTGTCCAGAAAATATTTGTTCTTTGAGATGCTCTTCGTTCCATATGTAGTATACCCATTTTAATTTCATTTTTATTGAAATCAAAGATTCAAATGAAGATTTTCACCCGTTCCAATGGTTGATCAGTGAAATAAACAAGTAGGGTGGTCGCCCACAATAGTAAGTGCACTAACCAGTGCCAACCAGTGTCTGTGAATGTGATCAAAAAATAATAGTAACAATTCAAAACACATGAAAATTTAAATGATATAGTACCATAAAATATGCTATATCTAGTGAATAAGTGATAAAAGTGCCAAAGGAATAATATAAAAATAAATGCAGCTCAAACAACCCTTTGATGGATGGTCTAGGAGATCCACACAGCAGAATTCGTGAACAGAAGTAGGGGAGCGCAGATCTCAAAATATTATATGTGAAAAAATAAAAGACAACATAGTGCAAATAAAGTCTTTAAACCAAATGTTGGTAGTAAATGCAGAGGTTTCTCGCGAATGCAGACTCACGTGGTTCTAATGATAAAGATGCATTTAAAAAAAAAAACTTGTTTTTGACTGGACCCAGATGAACTCAAATGTGTGATAGTGTGAATGGTGTATGAGGGCTTCCACTTGGATGCAGGGACTGCACTCAGGTGGTATCATTCATGATAGGATATAAGTAGAGAAAGCCAACAATAGTGCAATATAGTAATGATATAACAATCTTTATATATTTTAAAAAAATGAACACTTACATTGTGTCCATTCAAATCAGACACATAAAGTGGTTTGGCGTGTATTCAGCTCCGTTCCTTGCTGCCTCCGTCTGACACGGAGGACACGGAGGCAGCAACGAATGTGGCTGAATACACGATCAGCCTGAACCACGTTTAAATGTGATGTGTTGCAGGCATCTGCTGCACTGATGTAGTGGTAGTTTGGGTAGCTAATATATTTATGTATCTCTCTGAAGGCCAGCTCCTCTATACAGTATATGGGATATTGATGCGTGAGAAAAATGCTCTGATTTTCTTCCACGTTCTCCCAGTCCTTACAGTAATGTGACATATCTTATTGCATTAATGACTGACATATGATTGACTGCCCCTCTGGGTGGCATTGGAGCTACACAATAGCATCAATCAGTAGACATGTTTGAAACTATCCAAAATGCAGTCGCAATAATTTTTGAACCCCCCACACCCACCCCAATTTCACTCTCAAGACGATTGGCCAAGTTTCAAAGGTTCAATGTCGCAAAATTAGTTATGGCTTTTAAAAGTTAATAAGCTATCGGCAAAATATCGCCAGACAGTGAGCGAAAAATGGTGTATGGACCCTATCTATAGGCTGAGCCTTAATGCAGCAGGCCAAGCTGTCGTTTTTTTTTTTTATTTCATTTTTTTCCTTTTAATAAGTACAACAATACAATCCACACAATGATAAGTAATTAGCTAAATTGCTGAGCGATCGGCAGGTTCACTAAATGGCTGCTGAGGAATATTGACTCCGTATCTGTGACTTTGAAAATGGTTGCTATAGAAACAAAAAAGGCTTGTTACATAATACATTAAAAATGTCATTCAGAGTTGTTTAAAAAAAATGCTGCAAGTATTTTCTCAGAACTGATTTATTTAAAATAAATAAATAACTGCAACTCTTCAATTTTCTGTAATAATGTTGGTACAGATTGTTCTGTATAAAACGTGGTGCTTTGTGGACCTTATTAAGGGGGATTGTGTCGGGAGTGAACAGTGCTGGACCGAGGCCCTTCTGCACCCGGGCAGGCTAAAAATGTGTCACCCCAACTCCTCCAGCGTCGCAGCATCAAATGGCGCCGTGACTTCACATGGGGACTTGTTGCCATGACAACGTGACACCACATGATGTCCCGTTATCATAGAAACGTGTGGCCATGTGACGTCGGGACGCTGCAAGAGGAGGCAACAAAAAGGTAAGTGCAACATTCTTGCCTTTTTGTCGTGTGTGCATTCCAACCCGGGCGCCATCTTTAAATGTCCGAGTCCTGCGCAGGCTCGTCAATGTCGAGGGACATTTAAAGATGGCGCATCGGAGCAGCAGGCGCGGAACTCGGATCGGCGGTGGCAGCAACAAGGGACATTGACGAGGGCGCTCTCTGGTGAGGGGCTGGTCCCTCGCTGCTGGTCCGTCAGTATCCCGCGTGGCCGAGTACCCCTGTCAATGTCCCTTGCTGCTGCTGCTCCTAATTCCGCACGTGCCCGCCACAGCTGCGCCATCTTTACATGTCCTTCGACATTGACAAGGCTTCGCAGGACTCAGACATATAAAGATGGTGCCAGGTCGGAGAGTGCTGCGCCCCTTTTCAGTTGACACCCCGGGCAGGTCCCCGGCCAACCCGCCACTTAATCCGGCACTGGGAGTGAACAGTCTACAAGTCACCTCTTGAATTAAGCATTTTATTTGCCCAGCCTCATGGCCACTGTCCCACGCCCACAGTCTACTGCACTTATTCCCTCACTTGCTGCTATCTCTGTAAGGCTGCGGCCATTGTGGATCTAACGGCGCGAGCGCCAAATGCAAACAACTGGAGGCCAATGCGCATGTCCATAGATCTCATGTGAGCGCCGAGGCGGCCGATGCGTTGCGAGACAAACTTGTTTGAATTTGGTGCGCGACGGCCGGATCACATGCGCGGCTCAGCCAATGAGGGCGAACCACTCATGTGATGTCACAGGCACGCCCCCCCCCCCCGGCACGCCCTCGCCATGCCCACCCATCGTGCAAACCTGCAGGCCACGGATCTTTTAAAGTACAGGTGCGTGTGACGTCACGCGGTCGCGAGCGCGCGCATGCCTGCTATGGACGCGGCCTAAGTCACTTTTTGTATTATAATTCCCTGTATTGTGTTGTCTCGTTTGTACGAGTACAGCTGTGGGTGCTATATACAGTAAATAAAGATATACACACAAAAGTAAAAGTAAAACTATTGTTAGGATAAGCGAGGAGTGAGGTTACAGCTGTCACTTGCAGGGGCCACTCGCCGTACCCTGGTATTTGCAAGAGTAAAGGTAGGTGTCTGTGATGGGCCAGCTTGGCGGGATCTCCGTAGCCAGGTGCCCTCTCCTATGCTTCTGCATACCGGATCGGCTGGAACAGAACTGGTCGCAGATCGCGCCACAATACGGCGCTGCTGCCCCGTGGCTTCTCGGGTGCTTAATCATGGCCGAGTAATCCCTTCAGCGCTGAGGACACAGAGTACATGAGAACGGATTCTCTCCTGTGTGCAGAGACCAAATAACAAGGTGTAACGACTTATAGAACAACCCGCGGGCTGGTCAGCGATTGGTGAGGACACCTGCCATGAATGCATGAAGAGAATGGAGCAGCTCTGTGAGTCTCTAGCATGGTAAGGATGGATAGTTTTTAAATTGTGTACGTCTTCGTCTTGTAGAAGGCTGATTTAGACCCCTCTGAGTTCAAAGGGATATGTTATGTTCTCGTGGTTTTGGGGGTCTTGTATTTTCGGGCAGCCTTGCCATGGTTTGTAGGGCAGTAAATGTCGGGATCCAGCTGTTTTGGATGGTTAAATGTTCTATTTTAGCGGGGGGAAGCCTGTGTTCAAGATCCTTTTGTATTTTAACATGTACCTTTTCCTGTCCCTGTGTGTCTTTGATGTGTCCCTGTGTGCGCCTGTCTGTACCAGGTACCTATGTGCACACGGAGATGAGTCTCCAGCTGGTGTTTACGGCTGACTTTCTTCCCGCAGTGACAGCACCCAAAGGATTTCTCCCCTGAGTGAGTCCGCCTGTGATTCTTCAAGGTGTACTTATTCTGGAATCCTCGTCCGCAGAGCTCACACTTCGTCTGCATATATCCTGATACCAGGAGAAGGAGGAAGCTGGATTAAAAGGGACAGGATGAGCTGTTCAGCACTAAGACAGTTCACTTAGGCCCAGATCAACAAAACAGTGCTAAGCTTGAGCACAATTTTATTCATACTGTATGCATTTGAATGCGAGTAAAGATGTGCTAAAGCATAGCACCATGGTGTCGACCTGGGCACTATGCTAAACATGTGAATCAGCTTCCCTGTGTTGGAGAAATTCAATTATAGCTACATTGAAATACCTATAACAGCTCACTATATAGATGTGGTTCTTCCCTGACTGATGGGGTTAATGATCCGTGCTTCCCTGACTGATGGGGTTAATGATCCTTGCTTCCCTTGAGATGTTTCAGAAGATAATCTTTCATTTTCCACAATTCTTTTTTTTCTTTTGTAATGAGAAACAGTTGTGATATAAACACTGGGGAAGGGTGCTGTATATTTAAGTTGGGTTAGTTTACTCATATCTGCATATGGCTTCCCCAGCAAAATGTTCCCATCGTTTGTCCATAGATATCAATGGACTCCACTCTTTAAAGAATCACTTCCTACTACAATTATTTTATTTTGTACCCATTTTTTATCCTTTGGTCTCCTCCAATGGACTGCTTCCAGCACCCACAAGGACGGCCACTTCCTTGACCTCGTCTTCACTAAAAACTGTACCTTATCCTATTCCTCTGTCCCACTCTTACCATAACCTCATCTGTCCTGCTTTAACAATGCTCTTTTTCTTGTCAAACAGGGTTACTTCACCTCTCTCATAAACAGGCATAAATCCAACCCACGCCTCCTGTTCTCTGTCTCTATGAGACCCTTCTTTGACCTCCCGCCACACCACTCCTTCCATTACACCGCAAGACGTTGCGGATTATTTCAAGTGCAAGTTGGAAGCTATCTGCAAAGAAATTCCTTGTCCCTTCCGCACTCCTCCTTCCTAATCCTCCACTGCCTTTGTCTCCTCTCCAGTTACAGAGGAAAAAGTATCTCCTGCTGCTCTCCTCAACTTCCACCACATGCAAACTCGACCCCATTGCCTCCCTTCACCTGAATGAAACGTCTCACTTCTACCATGGTCCCCATCTTCACTAACATCTTTAACTCATCCCTGCTCTCTGGTACTTCTCCATCTCTTCTTAAACAAGCTAATAATGCACTTATACTCCTACTAGGCATGTCTGTAAGCCTCCCAACATAACACTTAGATTGTAAGCTCTTTGGCGCAGGGTCTCCTCCAGCCTTATGTTGTAATTTGGGTATGGGGGAGATGGGTGCTCCAACGCAGGGGAACTTGTCATTCAATAAATCTTGAGGGACTCCATATGAAACTATTTAACGGAGTGGGTGTACTTCCAAATGACCTGTGAGTCACCACTATAAACCAAGATCACTAATTATAGAGGGAACATAATAACGCATAAATCACCTCACAGTAGCCTCATAGGGATAATCAAGGTAATGGCACTCATCCATGGTTGGTCATAATGAATAATGCAGATAATCTTACCCACTCCTGTAGTCTCTGGGGGTCCAAGATGGCGTGCCAGCCGCACAGGTAGAAATCCAAAGCAGAAGAACAGAATAAATACAGCGCACTGCCAGGGAAGTCAGGTGGTGAAAAAATATAAAATACTATTTATTCAGCACAAAGCCAGTAAAAACATCACCCCAGGAGGGGAACAAGATTCTCCTACGCGTTTCAGACAGCGAAGTCCTTTATCAAGGAGTGACTCCTGGGGTGATGTTTTTACTGGCTTTGTGCTGAATAAATAGGATTTTATATTTTTTCACCACCTGACTCCCTGGCAGTGCGATGTATTTCTTCTGTTCTTCTGCTTATGTTGTAATTTACCTGTTGCACTTATGCCCATTGTTTGTAATGTACATTATTTACCTCCTATTGTAATGTTGTACAGCACCGGGTACATGGCCGACGCTATATAAATAAAATGATACATACAATATCATCAGTTGTGGATTCCTTTTGGGTGTGCATTTTAACTCTTCTCGGAAGGACTACAACGGGTATGTGAGTGCACCTACTCCTTCCGTATCGGAGAACATGCAAGAACCAGGAGAGGGAATATACCTCTCTGTGCCCTTGGGAACGTCTTGAGAGATGTCCTGCTCAGAGTTTCTCTGTCATTCCTGGTGCCATAGGCCTGGAGGTAGATGGGAAACCAGGTACCTATGGGAGAGGGAATACTCAGTCACACTCCTGTCCCATTAAAAGGGCAATTCCTCTTCTGAACTTTAAAATTCATATTTTACTTTCGTAAAGTTTTTGCTAAAGCATAGATTTCTTCAGTAATACAGTCCCTTATTTGATGCTGTAAAGATCTGCTTTTAAATTGGTAGACTTGGCCCTTATCGGATGGCTCCTGGTCCTACACCACCAACTGTGGCCCATGTACACAAACGCATGCTCAGCTTTAGCCCCATTCATTTGAGTGGGAGTAGAGGCGTTCTCAAGTTTAGCACCCTTTTATGGATCTGGCCCTGTATTTTGTAGGTCCTACTGTACCTGGTTGTTTCTATACCTAATGAAGACCTGCGTCTTGTATACATACTGATATCTTGTATACATAGTGGCTGTACAAACCGTGCAGTTATCAGGAAATACATTACTACTCCTATGTCTTACTGGCATAACATTCATATGTAGGTGGTAACCATGGATGGATTGCTATATAGGGCAATCTGAGTGGCCAAGGTGGGTCAGTACGGTGAGCCGGTGGTGCCCCAGCTCCCTGACTGGGATCTAACTTCTGCCCAACGCTGCATTAGGAGGTTCGCTCTTCAAGGAAATGCCCCGGGCCGGCAGGCAAGTACAATACGTCCCCGGTGGTAACTATTTAATGATGCAGCTCTACTAAGTGCTCACCCACGTGGGGCTTTCCATACTTTCCAGATGGTGGCAGAACCTGCTTGTTTGAGGGTATGTTGGGGTAAGGTTGTTTTTAGGGTTTCTACGCAGAAGTATTTACAGCGCTTTTATGATAAGTAAACATTACAAGATCCCCAAAAGTGATGATGTCACTGCTCATGTGTATTTTTTATTTATTTATAAAAATATTTTACCAGGAAGTAATACATTGAGAGTTACCTCTCGTTTTCAAGTATGTCCCGGGCACAGAGTTAAGACAAATAATACATGTTTACAAAATACAGTTACATAATGAGCAGGGTATACATTATATACAAGACATTGCGTGCACAGTTAATGATAATTTATATTATGGGCGTATGAAACAGTTACAGACCAGATTAAAACGTGTGACCGCCTTAGATTTGCAAAGAATTTAGACTGGTGTAGAGCTGCCTGGTAGAGATTGCAATGGAACAGGAGGATTCTCTTCTCCAGTATTGGGGTTAAAGAGCCGCATCAGATCCACGTGATGGCTGTAATAGTCACTCTGATCACAGGCATCTTACCACTGCAAGAGGGACAATGCCTCTTAGGGCAAAGTGGCAGTGACATGTTTAAGGGGTGATATCTGGGTGGTTGACGCATTTATTACAGAAATTAGATACCAAGAAATCTTTCCCTTTAATCCTGTGTTAAAGTTAGTAGGTAAATATGATGACCAAGACTTTGGAGGCGTTTGATTTCCTTAAACAACCCTGTACCCGCTTATCTTTACTGGGTCTCTGACAAGGCCAGGCTGGGGTATTCAGAGACCTTCAAAGAAATGCAATGTGCAATTAATTTGCAAAAAAACAAAAAGGAGACAAGTCTGTTGTTTTTAAGCACGGTTAGAATAAACGTATGGAAGCCAATTAGAATGCTTTATAGTCTTTTTTTTTTTGGGGGGGGGGGGGGGGTGTAACAGGGACTTACCCCTGTTAACAAACTTGCCTCTAATCAAGCAGTGTGCTGGTTAATTGCATACCAGCAATTAACCAACTCCACCTGGCTGATTAGAGCTCTCTCGGAAATAGCCTGTTCTGAGACAGGAAGGAGGATTCCTTAGTCTCACAATTGGGGGCTGTACCAAGGAAGGACAGACAGATATTTCCTTAGTCCACACTGGACTGACCAGAGGAACAGATGTCTTGAGCTGCAGAAGGACTGGACTGTATGCTGATAGAAAGACAAGGGGACCAGACCTCTAAACCTGGACAGACATTGTGCGCTAAGGCAAAGGTGCTGACCCAGTAGAGCAGAGAGGCTTCCCCTACAGCTACAAGAGACAGATAAGACTTTATTTTGGGACTGTTATATATCTGCATAAATGTATATATATTTGGGGCTGGGAATTAGCTTAGCTAACCACCCAGTTAGAGAGGGCTGAACTACATGTGTAGCTATTCTCCAAAGTGGAGTAGGTTTTCTTTTGCTTAATTTGAAGAATTTTGCTGTGTTAAAGGGACAGGCGCAATAAAGCCTAATTTAAGTTTCACTTTAAACGGTCTCCATTGTGTACCTCTGAACACATCTCTTACAGGGGGATTGCAGCTTTAAAGCACCATGTGTTGTTGGGGAAACATGCACCCTATTTCCTCCTCCTCCTATTCACTATGAGTTTTGACAAAATCCGTGCCGGGTTTTAAGAATCCGGTCTGGGATTTTGCTCTTGCTCACCCTCTGTTGCAGAATTGTCAATTTTTTCTCCTGGCAACTTCCTTTAAAAGGACAGCCCTGTAAGCAGGAAGTTGCCAAGCAAAGTTCCAGTTCATGCTAAGTACATGCAACGCGCTTACCTACTGTCTTCCTCTTTACCAGACCCGGCTCACGTACCTCGTCTATCCTTGTCTTCAGCTCGCTTCGACACCGACTACGCAACACTGCTGCCAGCCCTGACCTTCGGCTTACGACTCACTACTCTATCAGGACTCTGTCCCTCGGCTCAGGTTGGTTCTTTCACCTTCCTACCTCGGCCCTGCGGGTCCAATGCCTGCTTGAGACGAGCATCGTTACATTTTGCTCGGCCCAAATATGGACCCCGCTGAGGTAGGACGAGCCATTACCCTGCAAGGACAGTACTTGGGGGATCATGAGCAACGCCTCACCCTACACGACCAACAACTGGCACGGATGTGTGATGCGGTGCAGGACTTAGTCACCCACATAGGCACCCATCAACCGGACTTGAAGGTTGCAGATGCGGCTCCGATACCGCTCCCAGTAGCCATGGCGATCAGAGAACCTCAGATCCCGACTCCTCTACGGTATGGTGGGGACCTTATGGCATGCAGGGGATTTCTTAATCAATGCTCTATCCAATTTGAATTACAACCGTCCATGTTCACCACGCACCGAGCCAGGGTGGCCTACATCATTTCTCTTCTCACTGATGAGGTACTGGCCTGGGCCTCCCCGCTCTGGAAGTGGGATTCGCCCTTGATCAGTGACTCCCCTGCCTTCATCCGTGCTTTCAAATTGGTGTTTGCCGCTCCAGGACGGGTATCTTCAGCTTCAGCTTCACTCCTGCGGATCCGCCAGCGAACTCGCACGGTAGGCCAGTACACCATTGACTTTTGCTCCCTTGCGGGCGGCCAAAACCGGCTGGAATAATGAAACCCTGGTAGCTGCCTTTTGGCAGGGATTATCGGAACCCCTAAAAGATGAGTTGACCTGCCAGGACCTCCCTTGAGGGGTTGATTTCTCTCTGCGTACGGATCGATCTCAAAATACGGGAACGCCTGTCCGAGAAGTGCCGTGCTGATAAGAGTTTGACTAATCTGTTGGCCTCAAACTTCGGTTCTCTACCTCCGGATGATGAGCCTATGCAGCTAGGTAACACCAGACTGTCTAAGCAGGAGAGAAGCAGGAGGCGTACCTTAGGCTTGTGCCTGTATTGTGGGTCCCAGGGCCACCGGATCCATGACTGTCCAATTATTTCAGGATCAGGAGAATGCCCATGCCCAGTGAAGTTGGGGGAGCATTCGCTGGACATCTCTATCATCCCTCCTCCCTCTGTGTCTTCCTGGATTCTTCATTTGTGGTCATATCTCGACGATAACCTGATTTTTTTTTTCTTCATCATGGTCCGAACACAAGGTCGAGGTCAGGCAGGTGCTTCAGAGGTTACGGGAACACGCTCTCTATGCCAAGCTGGAGAAATGTCAATTTGAACAACCTAAGATCTCCTTCCTCGGATAAGTCATATCCACCCAGGGTTTTGAGATGGACAGAGCCATGGTCTCAGCAGTGTTCGACTGGCCCGTACTGGAGGGTCTCGAGCCCACTCAACGCTTTCTCGGATTCGCCAATTACTACAGAAGGTTCATTAAAAACTTCTCACAGGTGGTAAAAGGGATCTGTCTGAACATCCAGGAAGTGACATAATCTGGCCAAAGCATTACCTTTGCATCAACCGTTTGATTGTCTGATCGATCTCCTTTCTGGGATGTCTCCTCCTCATGGACGTACGTATCCTCTTTCCGATCCGGAAACCAAGGCGATGAGGACCTACATTAATGAGAACCTGAAGCGAGGATTCATTTGCAAATCCTGTTATCCTGCTGGTGCAGGCTTTTTCTTCGTGGCAAAGAAGGATGGATCATTGAGACCCTGTATTGATTATCTGGGTTTGAATATAATTACTGTCAAGAACCGGTATCCTCTTCCTCTTATCACCGAACTCTTTGATCGTCTACTTGGGGCAACAGTTTTTACCAAGCTCGATTTAAAAGGGGCTTATAACCTTATAAGGATAAGGTAGGGTGACTAGTGTAAAACCACTTTCAACACACGCGATGGCCACTACGAGTCCTTGGCGATGCCCTTCGGCCTATGCAATGCACCCGCAGTGTTTCAGTTCTTTGTGAACAAAATTTTCAGAGATATGTTAGACACCTCCGTTATCGTATACCTTGATGATATCCTCATCTATTCTAAAACCCTGGAACCATATCATCAGCAGGGGAGGCTGGTCCTTAAATGCCTCCTGGAGAACAATCTCGTCACTAAATTCGAGAAGTACGAATTCGAGAAATCCCGTCTTTCTTTTCTCTGATACCTCATCTCTGCCCAGGGCCTAGAAATGGATCCTGCCAAGGTTGCTGCTGTTCTGGACTGGCCAGTACCTAAGGGATTAAAAGCCTTTCAGAGATTCTTGGCTTTCGCAAATTTTTACGGGCACCTATCACAGCCATGACAAAAAAAAAAACAGGCAGACCTGGTCTCCGCAGGTTCAGGCAGCTTTTCTGAAGCTCAAGAAACTTTTATTCTCTGCACCCATCCTGAAACGTCCAGATCCTCGTCATCCTTTCATCGTTGAAGTGGATGTCTCTGATGTTGGAGCACGCGGGGTCCTGTCACAGAGAAGTGAGTTTCAAGGTCGGTTACATCCGTGTTCCTTCTCTAAGAAATTTTATCCTGCAGAACACAACTATGATGTGGGCAATCGTGAACTTCTAGCCGTTAAAATGGCCCTGGAGGAATGGAGTCACCTTCTTGAGGTTATGGTAGCCACGAATGCAGGTGATGCAGCAAAGGAACAGGATTCCACGGAACAGCAGCAGTAAAATAAAAGTCCTTTATTATAACTTCATGGTGCAGACAGGAATGGGTGCAAAAAAACCCTCCGTCTCTTACGCGTTTTACGCCTGTGTGGCGCTTCGTCAGAGAGTACAGGTAGGTGTGCCATGTTCGCCCTCTTATAGTAATGCCAATTTGCTAAATTTGCAAACAGCCGTGGGGATCGAAAACCGGAAGTGACGCGGTTTTCACACTAACCGGAAGTGACGTTGCGCGATGCGCGAGTCTGGGTTGTTTACAATATGTCTTGGTGGTAATGTATATGTGATCTCCCCTATGTGGTTTAGCAATAGGGAGACCATCTCACCAGGCTGCAATGTATCATTGCCAACGAGTCACCGGAAGTAATGTGGCCGTCAATGTCAACCGGAAGTGACGTATCGCATTAATGCGCAGAGGCAGTCTGTATTTACAAACTGTCTGGGTTGTCATAACAACCAATACGTCAATATAACCCCGAGTTAAACATGGGGAAAGGGAAAAAAAAAACAAATACATAGAGGGGGAATATGGCACAAATATCTTGCTGAATAGTCAACTGACTTAAATAAAGCAAGGTATATTAAAAACAGTTTCACAAATACATAAACATATCGGAGGACATAGCGACATATCAGTTCATAGAAGTACTTGATATATCTATGTTAAAATATTTGTTGGAGCAAGAATAGGATTGTTTCAGAATAAGGAACATATAAACAGAGCAACTGAGCTATGAATATCATAGTTTGGAGAGAGAATATTACTTTTAAATCCCAACCAGACAATTGTAACAGACGATACACAATTCTTGTATTCTATACATAATTATTATCATTTTTATTGGAAATGTTTCAACTCCCAATCTGTATTTATACCCCCGGGTGATAATGATTGGCAGTGAGGGGGTGGGGCTCATATATCTCCATTACCCACACTCACCAGGACATTTTATTTTGGTCATAGACACATACGCTCACCCATATATACCTCGCTGCTCACTTATATACCTTTACCCAGCCTATTACTATTCTTCAATCAAGAATCTATTGCATTATCACATGTGCAACTACCTAGGTCTTTAGAGCACTATCATTGAACTTTGTTCACTTACCCCACCTTCTTGAGGGAACCGCCGTACCAGTTGACGATTCTTACGGACCATAAAAACTTGGAATTCCTTGAGGAGGTACGCAGGTTAAACACTTTCCAGACTAGATGGGCCCTCTTTTTTTAGTCGCTTTAATTACGTGATCTCTTACCACTCAGTTTCCAAAAAATGTAAAGGTGGATGCCCTATCACGCTAGTTCCCCACGAATGACACTGATTAGACGGACAAAGGCCCCATCATTCCTTTATCTAAACTTGTGTCTGCTATTTCGATTCTTCATCGAATTCAAAAAGTCCAGACCAAGGCTCCTGCTGAAATAACCATTCTTCCATCCAAACTTTTTGTTCCCCCTCTCCTTTGGCAGGATGCTCTTCCATGGGGACATGAATCCAAGTTCACAGGACACCTGGGGGTTCAGAAAACACGTGAGCTCCTTGAGTGCTCCTTTTGGTGGCCAGAATTAAAAACAGAGGTACAGGACTTCGTATCAGCCTGCAGTGTGTGTGCCCGAACTAAGGTTCCTTGAACACTTCCTTGTGGGCTTCTGCAGCTACTGCCTATACCCTCCAGTCCTTGCATGCACCTTTCCATGGACATTATTGTGGAACATCCCCCCTCTCAAGGCATGACTACGATTTTGGTTATTGTGGATAGTTTTACAAAACAGGCTCATTTTGTACCCCTAAAAAAGCTTCCCTCCTCCCCGGAACTGGCAGACATCATCACCAAGGAGGTATTTCGTCTGCATGGACTGCCTTTACAGATCGCCTCAGACAGGGGTTCACAGTTCATCTCAAAAATTTAGAAGGCGTTCTCATCTGCTTACCACGCACAATCTAATGGGCAAACAGCGCACCAATCAATACCTGGAGCAATACCTCAGGTGCTATACAAATGAACATCAGAATGATTGGGCAGAGCTCTTACCACTAGAAGAGTTTGCCCGCAACAGTCTATCACATGACTCCCTGGGCTGTTCCCCATTTTTCGCAGCTTGGGGTTACCATCCCCGTACACTTCCCCTTCATTCTCCACCAGTAGATGTCCAAGCAGCGGATACCAGGGCACAGAATTTACAGGACCTGTGGAAGGGGATTCAGGCAACCCTTCGCTTGGCTACCGAGAGACAAAAGAAATCACCGGAGGCCATCACACCCATACTCCATCAGGGATAAGGTATGGCTTTCATCGTGAAACATCCGTTTACACCAGCCTTCTGCTAAATTCGGACCATGGTTCATTGGTCCATACAGCATAATCCGGAAGATAAATGAAGTCACCTTTCAGCTGGAGCTCCCCTCCTCTTTAAAAATTCCCACCACTTTCCATGTGTCCCTCCAGAAACCTGTGGCGAGGAATCGCTTTTCTGAGGATCCTCCCCCTCCTAGTCCGGTAAATGTTGAGGGTCAAATGGAATACGAAGTGCGGCAGATACTTGACTCGTAACTCCAGAGGATCGATTTTAATATCTGGTTGATTGGAAGGGGTATGGTCCTGAGGAAAGGAGCTGGGTGAAGTCTCAGGATCTTCATGCTCCAGCTCTAATCAAGGCCTTCCATTGTCGTCAGCCAGAAAAATGCATCTTACATCCTTACAATGCATCTGATCTCAGACACGCTATTAGAGAGGGTTGGGGTTCCTTACAATGCATCTGATCTGAGACACGCTATGAGGGAGGGTTGGGGTTCCTTACAATGCATCTGATCTGAGACACGCTATGAGGGAGGGTTGGGGTTCCTTACAATGCATCTGATCTCAGACGCACTATTAGAGAGGGTTGGGGTTCCTTACAATGCATCTGATCTCAGACGCGGCATTAGAGAGTATTGTATAAGGATTTTTCATACAAGGACATTTACTTATTGCGCAGAATGTTTTATATTTCTGGGGCACTCCAAAAAATCCAATGAGGAGAAAAATAGAAAAAAAAACTGCTTATCTTAATTGGGTACAAGTAGATGAATCAGGATCACCTCTCCAGTTCTGGAACGATACAGATAGAAGATTATCCATAAGACTCTCCAAGTCTTCAATAAAATATCTGTTTAATCGATCCATTATAATAAAAAAGATAATAATGGGCAACGATCTGAGGCTACATGGGCCCTTTGCTTGACAAAACGTCGCCCATTATTATCTGTTATATTGGATGGATCAAACTGATATTTTATTGAAGGCTTGGAGAGTGCTGTGGATCTTTCTCTTTCTCTCTCTCGCGTTTATTTGCTCAAGGTTACCTTTTCGGTCCCATCCAGGATCTTTGTCAAGACAGCAGTGTCTACCGTGAGTAAATAAACCATTTTACTCTATGTCTAAGACCGTTGATATTCCTCTAGTGTATGTACAGTATATTGTATTGTATATCTTTATTTATATAGCGCCATAAATGTACATAGCGCTTCACAGTAGTAATACATATCATATAAATTACAAATAATATAAATTACAGATCATGGGAATAAGTGCTTCAGACTTAAAAGTAACATTAAGGAAGGAGTCCCTGCTCCGAGGAGCTTACAATCTAATTGGTAGGTAGGGAGAACGTACAGAGACAGTAGGAGGGAATTCTAGTAAGTGCGTCTGCAGGGGGCCAAGCTTTATGTATCATGTGTCCATGATTATCCAGTGCTATTCATATGCTTCTTTAAGCAGATGTGTCTTAAGGTGGGTCTTAAAGGTGGATAGAGAGGGTGCTAGTCGGGTATTGAGGGGAAAGGCATTCCAGAGGTGTGGGGCAGAAAGTGAGAAAGGTTTAAGGCGGGAGAGAGCTTTAGATACAAAGGGGGTAGAAAGAAGACATCCTTGAGAAGAACGCAAGAGTCGGGATGGTGCATAGCGAGAAATTAGGGCTGAGATGTAAGGAGGGGCAGAAGAATGTAAAGCTTTAAAAGTGAGGAGGAGAATTGAGTGTGAGATACGGGATTTGATCGGAAGCCAGGAGAGGGATTTCAGGAGGGGAGATGCGGAGACAGATTTAGGAAAGAGTAGAGTGATTCTGGCAGCAGCGTTTAGGATAGATTGTAGGGGAAACAGGTGAGAGGCAGGAAGGCCGGACAGCAGGAGCTTGCAGTAATCGAGACGTGAGAGAATGAGGGCCTGAGTCAGAGTTTTAGCAGTCGAGTAACAGAGGAAAGGGCGTATCTTTGTGATATTGCGGAGGAAAAAGCGACAAGTTTTAGAAACGTTTTGAATATGAGAGGAGAATGAGAGAGAGGAATCAAGTGTAACCCCTAGGCAGCGTGCTTGGGCTACTGGGTGAATGATCGTATTTCCAATAGCAATGTGGAAGGAGGTAGTAGGGCCAGGTTTGATAGGAAGTATAAGGAGCTCTGTTTTTGCCATGTTAAGTTTCAGTCGGCGGATGGCCATCCAGGATGATATTCCAGAGAGGCATTCAACAAACTTTGGTCTGTATAGCAGGTGTAAGGTCAGGGGTTGAAAGGTAAATTTGTGTGTCGTCAGCATCGAGGTGATATTTAAACCCAAAAGATGTGATTAGGAGCCCTGGGGTACCCCCACAGAGAGATCAATAGAGGAGGAGGAGGTGTTAGCCAAAGAGACACTGAAAGTACGTTGGGAGAGGTAAGAGGAGATCCAGGATAGAGCTTTATTCCGAATACCAAGAGTATGGAGAATGTGAAGGAGAAGAGGGTGGTCCACGGTGTTGAATGCTGCAGAGAGGTCGAGTAATATGAGCAGAGTGTAATGACCTCTGTCTTTGGCAGCATGGAGGTCGTCAGTTATTTTAGTGAGGGCTGTTTCAGTAGAGTGAGCAGTGCGGAAGCCAGATTGTAGAGGGTCTAGAAGAGAACTAGTGTTGAGAAAGTGTAGCAATCGAGAGAATACAAGACATTCAAGGAGTTTGGAGGCAAAAGGCAGGAGGGAGACAGGTCGATAGTTAGAAGGATAGGTAGGGTCAAGCTTGCTGTTTTTGAGTAATGGTATAACGGTTGCATGCTTGAAGGAGGATGGAAAGGTACCAGAGCAGAGGGAAGCGTTAAAGATCTGTATGAGCATAGGGATTATAGAAGGAGCAAGAGGTTTTAGGAGATGGGAGGGAATGGGATCAAGAGGGCAAGTGGTAGAGGGAGAAGAGGAGATCAGCAGTGACACATCCTCCTCCGAGATAGCGGAAAAAGAGTCAAGAAAGGCAGGAGGAGAGTTGGGAAGCAGTGTGGGATGGGAGGAGGCAACAGATGGGATGTTCTGACGTATGGATTCCACCTTTTCCTTAAAAAAGTCAGCAAAGTCCTGAGGTGAGATGGAGGAAGAAGAGGAGGCAGCTGAGGGTGGTCTGACTAGAGAGTCAAAGACAGAAAAGAGTCGGCATCGGTTAGACTTGTGTGTATTGATTAGTGATGAAAAGTAGGTTTGTTTAGCCTGGGAGAGGGCAGAGTTGAAACAGGATAGCATAAATTTGTAGTGAATGAAGTCTGCGAGCGTATGAGATTTCCTCCAGAGGCGTTCAGAGGAACGCAGCATGCGTGTGTGGGAGTTTAGCCAGGGTCTGGGGTTAAAAGGGCGAGGACGGCAGAGAGAAAGCGGGGCATGAAGATCTAGAGAGGAAGATAAGGCAGAGTTGTAGTTCCTGACCAGGTTGTCAGGGTCTGAAGCAGAACTGAGAGAGGAGAGGGAGGAACGTAAAGTGGAATCAAGAGCTGGTAGGTTAATAGAGCGCAGGTTTCTGCAAAAACGAAGGGTAGATGGAGGTGGAGAAGGGGAGAAGCTATAGAGAGAAAATGAGATGAGGTGATGGTCAGAGAGAGGAAAAGGGGAAATGGAGAAATCTGAGAGAGAGAAGTTTTTAGTGAAAACCAGGTCTAGGTAGTGTCCATCCTTGTGGGTGCTGGCTTCAGTCCATTGTTGAAGGCCAAAAGAAGAGGTTAGAGAGAGAAAGCGGGAAGCCCAAGGGAGAGAGGGGTCATCAATGTGGCAGTTGAAGTCCCCCAGGAGAAGAACAGGGGAGTCTGAGGAGAGAAAGGAAGAGAGCCAGGATTCAAAGTGAGAGAGAAAAGCAGAAGGGGGATGAGTAGAGGAAGGTGGGCGATAGATGACCGCCACATGGACCGGGAGAGGAGAGAAGATCTGGACTGTGAACCTCAAAGGAGGGAAAAGTAAGAGAGGGAGGAATAGGAAGGGCACGGTAGCGGCAGAGAGAGGAGAGCAGGAGCCCCACGCCTCCACCCCTGCCATCGGGGCGCGGAGTGTGGGAGAAGGAAAGGCCACTGTAAGAGAGGGCAGCTTCCAGAGCAGAGTCAGTCTGAGTGAGCCAGGTCTCAGTTATGGCAAATAGGAGCAGAGAGTGAGAGAGAAAGAAGTCATGCACAGAGAGGAACTTGTATATATTTTCTTGTTACAATGACAATTAGAATGATAATTGGGGCAAGGCCACAGTAGTTTTTTTTAATACATTCATATTAAACAATTATCATTCTACATGTCAGCGTAACACAGAAATAACCTTTTTGAGTTCTTAGATGAAAAAAAAAAAAGCAACAAAGATATACATGGTGTCATGCAAAGTATAAAGTACAGTTCTATTCTGAGAAGTTCCGGCACCCTCTTGTAGAAGAAGCTCAAGGTTCCAAAGGTCACAAGTTGAAAACCACTGACCTAGGATAATATCCAGAGATGTGTAAGCAGCACTGTATGAGTGGACGTGTTAATGCAAGGAAGAAGATGGCGGGAAATGTTCAGACCCCCACTCATGTAACTGTATTTGCTATAATTAGCCTGTGCTCTTAGAGGAAACTTTTAAGTGACTACTAACTGTCTTGGGCTTCTGGTCACCCTCTCTGTTTCCTCCCTGGTCTCCCACCTTCTCTACCCGTTCTCAGAAATGGGTCTCACCTCGCTGCAAGTAGTTGGGGTGATGCAAGGGGAATGCAATGAGATCATACCTGGTGGCCATACACCCTATAGCCGTGTGAGTGACTTCACAGCAGGGACCTCTTGTGATGTCTCAGAAGCTTTTCTAGCGTAACTTTTCCAACTCGTGTTGGTTAATTGTTATGTATTACAATATCCAAACTATCCGCAACCACAACAGACATTCACATAGCTATAAGTACCATAAAGCAAGTCAGATTTGGGTTGAGCAATGACATTTTAGTAGCCAAGTTCTACCTTATAAAATGAGGGCACCACTTGAGTGAATGAAAACAGAGAGAGCGATAATAAATGTGTCTTCTAATGAGCGGTACTTACCCCAAAGAGTTGGGCTGCTCTCAGGTTATTTATAGTGCTTTCAGGCCCTTAAAGTCTATCCCAAGCTTCTACAATCTAGTCACCGTCTTACCTATATCGATACAACTCGGTCTTTGCTGTCTCCTTTCCATACCACCAATAACAGTCACAGTGCATCATTTGTATGCTCTCCATACAAGGCAGGGGAGAAGGTATAGGGCATGCGTGAAAATACAAAAAAACACAGCGCACAACGCTCATAGTGCATTAAAAATTATATTCGTAACCAAACAAGTGAGGTAAATATTAAGCGTACATTAAAACAGATTAATCAGGCATGTCAAGGGTTAATGTTACCCATGCACCAATCAGCACGCCAGTGGAGATGTCATCGGTTAAGGCACACGTAGCTCTCCTTGTCACGATCGCTCGATCTCAGGATAAGGCCTGAATGGTCTCCGGCAAGGTGGTATGCAGTTCAGCCAGCTCGTGATACAGACGAATACTGTCCGCAGATCAAGCAGTCTCTGCTGCAGCGGGACACACGCTGTTCAGCTCTCTGGTCCGGCGCTTCCGGGTTCGTGACGTCACTCGGCGGCGACAGCACGTCGCGGTCTTTCTAAACACCGAGTTCGCTCGCAAAGGAGGGGTGCAAAGTCCAGGGTTCACAGGGTGATTAGTTCCAACGCGTTTTGAAACCACAGGGGTCTCTTCATCAGGGAATATTGGCTTCTAATCAATGTAGCCTTTAAATACTCCACGCCTGTCACCGGTAGGCCCCTCAATTAGGAGTTTCGGCCAATACAGGGAAAGCGGGGAGGAGTCAAATAGCTCCATGGGTCACAACTATGAACACGTTGCCATAGGCAACCCAAGACAACAAAATAAACTTTATTAAACAAGCATTAACACTCAAGATACAAAACATCAAATGACTATTCTAAAATAAAGAGAAAAAAATGTTAAGACAAGAAGGTTTGAACATCTGCAACTGCACCTATATCTAAAAGGTGCAAGTATCATGATATATCATTGAAAAAGAAGCACGAAGCATATAATGCAATAAATATAAGCAAACACTTAGTATTAAAAAATAATTAATAAAAGTGAATATTAAAAAATATATATATATATTGGTAAAAAATACTAAAACCTACACAGAGGATTTAATTAGATAAACCCCTATCTATATGGGGATTAGTAGAGGGACCAAATATCAATATCCTCATTTAGACCTCCTGGATGCAAAGTTCTCAATTTATGTATCCAGAAGGTCTCCTGAATTGATAAATCCTTCACCCTATCACCGCCCCTTCTATTTTTAGGGACATATTTATGCCCTTAAAGAGCAGGGAGGAGGGGTCTTTATTATGGTGCAGAGTGTAATGCTTTGAAAGACTATGTTTAAAAAGACCGTTTTTAATATTTCGTATGTGTTCTTGGATGCGCACCTTAAGTGGACGCTTGGTGCGCCCCACATAATGCAAGCCGCAAGGGCATTCGATTAAATAAACTATATGGTCAGAATTACAGTTGATAAAATCAGAAACCTCAAAAACTTCCCCAGTTTTTTTACACATAAAAGTTTTATTATCAGAATGCAAATGTTTACACATTGAGCATTTTCCACATTTGAAGTTTCCAGTGGGTTTACTACTAAACCACCTTTTTTCTCCCACAGAGACATCTTTAATATTAATGTCACTAGGGGACAAGGTGTTTTTCAGATTTTTCGCTTTTCTATATATAAATTTAGGAAACTTCGAAATGTGGACCCCCAAAATTGGATCATTCGATAAAATTGCCCAGTGTTTTTTAACAATTTTTTCAATTTGCAGAGTCATGGACTTAAAATTCGTAATAAAAGCAACATGACATTTACCCTCAATGTTCTCCTGTTTATTTCGTTCTTTAGTTTTTGGTATTAACATTTGACTTCTATCCAATTTTCTTACCCTGTCCAAATCATCATTTAGTTTTTTCAATGGATAGCCTCTCTCCAGAAACCTGGAAGTTAGGTCACTGGCCTGTGTCTCAAAATCAGTATCCAAACTACAATTTTTCCTTAGTCTATAGAACTGACCACCAGGAATATTCTGGATCCAGGATTTTTTATGATTGCTTGAGGCTAGCAGAAGATTATTTGAGTCGACATCCTTAAAATAGGTTTTAGTAATAAGCTTCCCTTCATCTGATACCGTCAAACTCAAATCCAGAAAATTAATATTATCCAAGTGGGTAAAGGATAGATTTCTATCATTACTATTAATGTAGTTTACAAAGTGATTTATAGAACATTGGTCCCCATCCCATATACATATAATGTCGTCTATAAAACGACGCCAAACAATAATATTGTCTTTAAAAGGATTATTGTTGAAAATGAACTCAAATTCCCATTCTCCCATGTACAGGTTTGCAAAACTGGGGGCAAATCTTGTGCCCATAGCAGTTCCGCAAACCTGCAGGAAGAATTCGTCCAAAAACATAAAATAATTATGTTTCAAAATGAAGTGGATTGAATCCAAAATAAAACTTCTATTTAGATAATGTAATTCCTTATCATCAGATAGAAAGAAATCTACAGATGCTAGACCCTTCATGTGTGGTATATTCGTATAGAGGGCCTGCACATCACATGTCAGCCATCTATACGAATCTTTCCACTCCAGATCCTGCAACAAGTTGAGTACCGAAGTGGAATCCCTCAGATGGGAAGGGAGTTTTTCCACATAGGGTTGGAGATAATGGTCAACATACTGTGATAAGTTAGCTGTTAAACTTTGAATTCCCGAAATAATCGGTCAACCTGGGGGATTTGTTATTGATTTGTGGGTTTTGGGGAGATGATAAAATATTGGGATCTTAGGAGAGCTGGTATATAGAAAATCAAATTCATTTTTAGTTATAACACAGGAAACTAGGGCTTGATCAAGAAGGCCTTTTAGTTTATTCAGAAACTCACCAGTTGGGTCTCTTTTAAGCTGGGTGTAGGAGGAGGTATCGTTCAAGAGTCGAAGTGCCTCTCCTTCATAATATTTTCGATTTTGTAAAACGACACCCCCTCCCTCATCGGCCTGTCTAATAATGAGGTTGTTATTCTCCTTTAAAAACTTTAATGCCAATGTTTCATTTTTAGTGAGGTTATGTTTTATATCACTGGACTTAGTATTACTAATCAGTGAGTTAAAATCATTGTTGACCATATTAAAAAAGGTCTCAATATGGTGACCTTTTGAGTGTGAAGAATACAATTTAGATTTTCCCCTAAATTGGGTATGCCTAAGGCTTACATCACTATCTGCAATCTCACTCTGAACTACCACAGGTGGATCAATTATTGCTAATGTTTCCCCTTGTCCTTCATTACCTTCCAAATCTATTTTGATGAAGTGTCTTTTAAGAGTGAGATTGCGCATAAATTTTTGAAGGTCTGTATACAATTGAAATGAGTTTGGCCCACAGGAGCGAGAAAATGTCAAGCCCCTGTCCAAAACCCTTCTTTGGTCACTAGTTAAAATAACTGAAGATAAGTTAAAAATCCCTCGTGAGGGTGATGTCATAGATCTTTCTCGTACCCTCTTTTCTTTTGTTCTGGCCCCCCCTCTGATTCCTCGTCTGGTAGGGTTCTTTTCTTTTTTTCCCCCAATTGGGGTTTTTGGGAAGATCCCAGAATCTCCTCCCTTCTCTGTGGTTCTAAGTGTCTTTGCTTGACTAGATCTAAAAAAGAGGACGGGGAAGGTTGAGCTGGTGATTGATATCTAGGGCTAGGTTTATTAGGTCTATAGTTCTTATTTGTGTCATATTTTTCATAATCCCTTTGACCATACCTAAAGTTAGGAATATAATTCCTCCCTTTATAGTTAGGATTTCTAAAGTGCCCTTCATACCTTGGAGGAGGGAAATGCTCATCATATATTGGAGGCCCCCTTCTATCCCCATAGGTCTGATTTTCCCACCCCCCATCATTAGGGTGAGCATAAGATTTGGGATATCTCTGTAGATTATTAGATCTATTTACAGGGTAAGAAGAGTCCCTCCCTCCCCTTCCTTGGGATTGGGCTTTTGAGGGTCTACCTCTATCCACATCCTTCGCCCAATTTCTCTGTCTGTTATTGTCATAATCAGACTTATCCATACAAGCCCGGGGAGGAGGTATAGGGCATGCGTGCCCTGCTGCTGCTCCTGCTTCAATGTGGGTGAACCAGTTAGAAGGTTTGGTACTAGAGCAGCACTGCTAGAGGGCAACAGCAGTTTCTGTGCTTTCAATCTCTGATCCCCTGTGCCCAACCTGGCATCGCAAGGACCCTGTGATGGATGAAGCATCTGGAACCTTACAGGAGCCGGCATTGGGATATACATAGGGATCCCTGCAAAGAGAAGGGGGACATATGAGGTGTGAGGGACAGAACACAAGCACATACAGCCCCACACATGGGATACACACATTAACAACACAGTGACACATACAAAGAATAACAGAAAGTGACACTGTATTATGTAGTACTGAGGTGTGGGAATTTTTCAGCTCCTTAAGCCAACTTTGCAAATTCTCACCATTGCGATTCTGCGAAACAATTCTCTCCCGTACAAAAGTTTGCAACCAGTTCGCTTAACGCCTAAAGTCACAGAGCATTGGATGTTTGATTTAATTTCGATTACTTTTGCTTTGAAAATTCAATCAAACTTCAAAAACAACAACATTTTAAAAAGATGTAAGAATAATGTTTCACTTCATAATAAAAAAAAATATATATATATTTTTGGGTCGTTTTGCTGGAACTTTTGATGCCAAAAGTTCAATCACATTTTTTTGCAGATTTTGAAAACATTTTGGAAAGTTCGATTGAAACAGCAGCAGGATGAACGTGGACAGGTTCTTTCACTGGAGGAACCAATCAGACATGTTGCGGGTTATTTACTGAACCTGTGATCCGGTTCTGTAGCAGCTGACATATCCCTGAGCCAGAGCTCGACAACTTCACAGAATACTGAATGGATGTCATTGTCACTGCTATTAGTTCACACCAAGGAACGGTTGGGAAATACCCAATGTACGGGGTATAGACAGCACTGCACTAGTGGTATACCAGAATATATATATGTATGATCAGTGCAAGGGAACGGTGGAGGGACCCTAAACCCTCCTAAATACAATCCAACCAAACACAGGGGTTCCCAGCCCACTTGAGTCAGGAAAACTAGACACGGTATATGCCAAAAAGAAAAAACTATATTTTATTTAAAAAATCAGATACTACATACGTGATAAGGGCGATGAGGTAAAATGTATATGTACAAGCTCGTGAGGGAGCGGGAGGGGTGTTGGGAAAGGAAGGGGAATGACACGTGGGAGGTTGGGGGTGGGGAAACAGCAATGGGAAATAAATATATGGTAAGCTGAGGGGGGCAATGTCTCTGCCGGTCCAGGGACCCCACACTCCCTCTTCCACCTGTCAGTGCCAGGATCCAACTTCCGGGGGGGAGGGGGTTCCCGTGCCAAACGCTCCCCCGTCCGGTTGGGTGAAAGTTGGATCCCGGTAAAGAGAGGAGGGAGTGCAGGGTCCCCAAAGGCGCGGGTGAAAGTTGGATCCCGGCACGGAGAGGAGGGAGTGCAGGGCCCCCAAAGGCGCAGGTGAAAGTTGGATCCCGGCACGGAGAGGATGGCGTACAGGGTCCCCGAAGGCGCGGGTGAAAGTTGGATCCCGGCACGGAGAGGAGGGAGTGCAGGGCCCCCAAAGGCGCGGGTGAAAGTTGGATCCCGGCACGGAGATGAGGGAGTGCAGGGCCCCCGAAGGTGCGGGTGAAAGTTGGATCCCGGCACGGTGAGGATGGCGTGCAGGGCCCCCGAAGGCGCGGGTGAAAGTTGGATCCCGGTAAAGAGAGGAGGGAGTGCAGGGTCCCCAAAGGCGCGGGTGAAAGTTGGATCCTGGCACGGAGAGGAGGGCGTGCAGGGCCCCCGAAGGCGCGGGTGAAAGTTGAATCCCGGCACGGAGATGAGGGAGTGCAGGGCCCCCAAAGGCGCGGGTGAAAGTTGGATCCCGGCACGGAGAGGAGGTATTGCAGGGCCCCCGAAGGCGCGGGTGAAAGTTGTATCCCGGTACAGAGAGGAGGGAGTGCAGGGCCCCCGAAGGCGCGGGTGAAAGTTGGATCCCGGTAAAGAGAGGAGGGAGTGCAGGGCCCCCGAAGGTGCGGGTGAAAGTTGGATCCCGGCACGGAGAGGAGGGAGTGCAGGGCCCCCAAAGGCGCGGGTGAAAGTTGGATCCCGGCACGGAGAGGAGGGCGTGCAGGGCCCCCGAAGGCGCGGGTGAAAGTTGAATCCCGGCACGGAGATGAGGGAGTGCAGGGCCCCCAAAGGCGCGGGTGAAAGTTGGATCCCGGCACGGAGAGGAGGTATTGCAGGGCCCCCGAAGGCGCGGGTGAAAGTTGTATCCCGGTACAGAGAGGAGGGAGTGCAGGGCCCCCGAAGGCGCGGGTGAAAGTTGGATCCCGGTAAAGAGAGGAGGGAGTGCAGGGCCCCCGAAGGTGCGGGTGAAAGTTGGATCCCGGCACGGAGAGGAGGGAGTGCAGGGCCCCCAAAGGCGCGGGTGAAAGTTGGATCCCGGCACGGAGAGGAGGTATTGCAGGGCCCCCGAAGGTGCGGGTGAAAGTTGTATCCCGGTACAGAGAGGAGGGAGTGCAGGGCCCCCGAAGGTGCGGGTGAAAGTTGTATCCCGGTACAGAGAGGAGGGAGTGCAGGGCCCCCGAAGGCGCGGGTGAAAGTTGTATCCCGGTACAGAGAGGAGGGAGTGCAGGGCCCCCGAAGGCGCGGGTGAAAGTTGGATCCCGGCACGGAGAGGATGGGAGTGCAGGGCCCCCGAAGGCGCGGGTGAAAGTTGTATCCCGGTACGGAGAGGATGGGAGTGCAGGGCCCCCGAAGGCGCGGGTGAAAGTTGTATCCCGGTACGGAGAGGATGGGAGTGCAGGGTCCCCGAAGGCGCGGGTGAAAGTTGTATCCCGGTACGGAGAGGATGGGAGTGCAGGGCCCCCAAAGGCGCGGGTGAAAGTTGGATCCCGGCACGGAGAGGAGGGCGTGCAGGGCCCCCGAAGGCGCGGGTGAAAGTTGAATCCCGGCACGGAGATGAGGGAGTGCAGGGCCCCCAAAGGCGCGGGTGAAAGTTGGATCCCGGCACGGAGAGGATGGGAGTGCAGGGCCCCCGAAGGCGCGGGTGAAAGTTGTATCCCGGTACAGAGAGGAGGGAGTGCAGGGCCCCCGAAGGCGCGGGTGAAAGTTGGATCCCGGTAAAGAGAGGAGGGAGTGCAGGGCCCCCGAAGGTGCGGGTGAAAGTTGGATCCCGGCACGGAGAGGAGGGCGTGCAGGGCCCCCAAAGGCGCGGGTGAAAGTTGGATCCCGGTACGGAGAGGAGGTATTGCAGGGCCCCCGAAGGCGCGGGTGAAAGTTGTATCCCGGTACAGAGAGGAGGGAGTGCAGGGCCCCCGAAGGTGCGGGTGAAAGTTGTATCCCGGTACAGAGAGGAGGGAGTGCAGGGCCCCCGAAGGCGCGGGTGAAAGTTGTATCCCGGTACAGAGAGGAGGGAGTGCAGGGCCCCCGAAGGCGCGGGTGAAAGTTGGATCCCGGCACGGAGAGGATGGGAGTGCAGGGCCCCCGAAGGCGCGGGTGAAAGTTGTATCCCGGTACGGAGAGGATGGGAGTGCAGGGCCCCCGAAGGCGCGGGTGAAAGTTGTATCCCGGTACGGAGAGGATGGGAGTCCAGGGTCCCCGAAGGCGCGGGTGAAAGTTGTATCCCGGTACGGAGAGGATGGGAGTGCAGGGCCCCCGAAGGCGCGGGGCCTAAGGCGGATGCCTTGCCCTAAGGCCGGCCCATAATATGTTTTTTGATCATTTATTTAAAATGAGACCGTTATGATCACTGTTTCACAAATGTTCCCTGACTTGAATATTTGTTAATACTTCTACATTGATACAGAACAAGGGCCACAGAGTGACATGAAGTATGTCCTTGTGCTTACAACATTATAAGGATTTTTTCTGAAAAGAAAACAAGCAGAATTCCAGCAGCTGAATAAAACAGCGTGCACAGCCCTACAGTATGATAGTGACAACAGAAGGTTGTCATTATATATATCCAAATCAGACAAAGATCAGGAGAACAGCAATTCCTTGAAGAGGCAGAACTCACCAGCCAAAAATTTAATTAAAAAACTTTTATTTCAAGTACATAAAAGAGTTTGACATCCACAGACAAAAATCTCCTCCTCCTCCGATATTGGGTATGGGGGGGGGGGGGGAGGAGGGGCGCGAGCATAGGGGCTGGCAGGCAGGGGGGCGCAGCACAGAAAATGTGCGCGCCCCTGATTAGGGGACCTTTTTTGCTTGCCTTGGTAAGTTTCTTTCTGTTCTCCATGTCCATACCCCTGGCACCACCTACATAGCGCAGACTGTAGCAAGAGCTTTGTGCTGCGTACTGCGCGCTGTACTGTCATTGTGAGGCGCTTTGAGTCCCATTGGGGGAAAAAAGTGCTATATGGTATAAAGTTATTATTATATTCCTTTCACACCTTCTGCTAGTGTTGGTCGGAATGTCCTTGACTACACCAACTGTATGGGTTCAGTCCTTATCCATCTTATCTCACTGCACCTGCCAGCACGTACTCAAAAGAGAGATGTACAGACACTCCTCGTTTTACAACGCTTCGCTTTACAACGAATGGCTTATCCAACGCTGTGCAATGCATACCTATGTTAATTTTTACAACGCCAAAACGGCTTATCCAACGCTCTTACGACGCTTTGCAACATTGTTTATGTGTATGTGTGTATATATATATGGCAATGGGTGCTACGTGTGCCCCCTCTTATGCTAACCTCTTCCTGGGCTGGTGGGAACGGGAGATTGTGTTCTCTGAGGCCAATGCAGCGTTTACCCAACACGTGTTGCTGTGGTTGAGATACATCGACGATGTGCTGATCCTCTGGCAGGGGACAGCAGCTGGGTTCAAGGGCTTCGTCGATGTTCTCAACCACAACAACATGAATATCAAATTAACATTCAGTTGCAGTAAGACACAGGTAGAATTCTTGGACCTTTTTGTAAATCTTGGGCCTGACGGTACATTACACACCGACATTTTCCGTAAAAAGACATCTACAAATGCCATACTGCATGCTTCTAGTTTCCACCCGGAACATCAAATTAAAGGCATCCCCACTAGTGAATTTTTGCGCTTGAAGCGCAATGTCTCCACTGAAAGGGGTTTCACTGAGAGGGCAGGAGAGATGAGGGAAAGATTTTCACAGAGAGGTTATAGCAATAGATGTGTAGAGAAGGGTTATAAGAAAGCCCTTAACACTCCTAGGGAAATGTTGCTGTGTCCTAAACCAAAAAATAAAGCAGATAATCAAATTCGGTTTATTGGCACTTATAATAAACAGTGGCACCAGCTGCGCCAGACACTGCAAAGTCACTGGAAAATCTTGATGACTGACCCTGACCTTAAAAGGAAATTGGGCGACAAGGTAACAATGACGAATCGCAAGTCTCCAAACCTTAGAGATAAGCTTGTGGCAAGTCATTTTGTTCCCACTTCAAGAGACACATTCCTCTCCACGACCAAAAGAAAAGGCTTTTTCAAATGTAAAAACTGCTCTGCCTGTCGATACATGTGTCAGACAGACGTGTTCACAGACTCCAACAAGACAAAGAATTTTAAAATCAAAGATTGTCTTAGTTGCAAGTAAAAGGGAGTGATTTATTGTCTCATGTGTCCTTGTGGTCTTCCCTACATTGGGATGACCACACGAGAACTAAGATTCAGAATTCTCGAACACGTGAGAAACATAAAAAACGCCTCCAAAGATCTTTTGGCTTTTAAGAAAATAACATCAGTTGCACGGCACTTCTGTCTGACACATGCATCAGATGTGACACTGTTACAGGCATTTGCAATAGAGAAAGTGAGCCTTGGATTGAGGGGTGGTGATTTGGAAAGGGCACTCCTACGCAGGGAGTCCAGGTGGATCGTCCAAATGGACTCAATGATGCCACGGGGCCTGAACGACTACCTGGGCTTCGCGATGTTCCTTTAAAAAGAACACCTATTTTATTTCCTTTATTGATGCACACTTTGCTAGAACTTTCTGTGTTCAAATTGTAGTGATAAGAATCTCATGCACTCTCCCCTCTCTCTCCCCTTTTGCCTCTCCTTTTCTGCCTGTATTCAATCACAGAGTCCTGGGTTTGCACCGCATAGAATCAGCGAAAACTTGGGACTTGATCTGCATCGTATTTCAATCTGCATAACGAATTTACTCACAAAAACTGTCTTGCCTGCAATAGAGGAACATCATGAACTGAGCAATCTATTATTCAAGATCTGGCAATATTGGATCACCCACGAATTGACACCATATCCAGGAGAATAATCACACTGCACACTCTTTTTTGATCCTAAGTGTGTACCACATAGGACAATCGAGAACTTGGAAATTAATCCATTATGTCCAAAATTATCGACGAATGATGGTATGGATTTTCTGAGACATATGGGACTATCATGTAATTTTGGAAAGATCAACACTCCATTATAGATTGGATGTCCATGGAAATATCAAGAATTGGAATTATGTTCAGGAGAAAAAATATTTTCTCTTGTGGGATATTCTAAATATCTAAAGATTATATTTATACTCAATTTGTTATGGACTATACCACACTATCTGCCTTATTGTCATATGTATGGACAATGATATCTTATGAGGACTCTTGTGATAAGTGATGGGGCAGAAACAAATGTATCTCAAAAAAAAGAACTGAGATAAGTCTATACAGATCTCTATGGAATAATGCATCACCAGTATGTTTACTCCATGTTTTACTCATATGAGATGCTCAAGTCATGCAAATTCCTGAAGAACAACATTTCTTACAGTACTAATAATCCTGAACTAGAAATAATATAGCTGGTTATCCAGCGATTGTTTAAAATGTATATTAATGCAATTTCTAGCTAATAGGTATTATTATTAACAAATGCTATGATAATAATTGTAATACAATGCATGTTTGTCTGATAGCTTAACTTTCTTTCTTTGTGATCTTATATGATTGATTAGCAGCTAAATCATGTTACTAACTTGTAATAGGTAATACACCTTTAAGATAAGTTCATTCTCTTGTACAGCAGTGAGGTGTTTTAGCAGCATATGCGCATGTCACGATTGGGCACTAGTCAGGGCCAATAGATTGCGCTATTTTTGGTGTGTAAGGGCAAGCATGCGCAGTTGGAAGCTCAGAAACCATATATACTAGAAGGATTTGCCATCTCCTTCATGACCGAGTGGAGGGCGACGGGGGCGCTGACGTATGACGTCACGGACATGCGCATTTGCATCCGTGATGCACGTTTTTTGCCCTCAGTGCCCTGGATCCGGCCAGGAAGAGTTTCCAACACTTCCTGGTTAGCCTTAGGATGGCGCATTACAGGTGACAGCTTTGCCATAGTCGCACCCCCATGATGTCATGCGCAGTCCCCCGCTAGTGATATCAAACTGCCAGCACTGCCCTCTTATGGGTAGGAGCATAGGAAATACATCCCTACTATTGGCCTTTGGCTTATGATGCCTCCATGACACAGTATGTTTATGTGCTGATATACTCCCTACTTCATGTGTTACTTATTAAACACTACAGGTGTCTACAATCACCAGCCTAATTAAATCCCTTTTTAAGGTGCATGTTACACTGCCCACTGTACCACTCCCAGTAGAAGGCTAAGGCCGAAACGCGTAGGAGCAGGTCCAGTTGGCAGGATCCCCTGTTTTGTCCCCTCTCTAGGACATATTCATGTGCTGTGAGCTTTGCTCCTTGACTCCTCCACAGACTGTGCTGAGTACCTGACATGAGGTGAAGTATTACTTATCTGCTGCTACAGACTAAGGTGTGCTCTATTGGACTATTCATGTGTTTTTTCACAGTGAGATTGCTGATATTGTGATGCTTTACACTTGTCCCCAGATTTAGGGAGACTGCAGCATTTTTGGTTATTCTGTGTATCAGCCACCTTATTTAGCCACCGTTTTATGTGTCTGTCAGTAGCTATACTCTATACACACTGTCAGGTACTTTTCAGCATTCCTATGTCTATTTAGACTGTTGTATTGTCTTTCAGGGTAACTCCCTGATCAGAGGTTAAATCAAGTCTGCACTTTTCAGGGGATCCATGCCTTGTTTTAAATTTTCTGTGCTTTAATTTTACTTTATGTTCTATGACATTTTTCAATAAACATTGTGGTTTTGTATTGTCTATAGTTGCCATTATTTGTCTCATGGATGCGGGGTCACTTCTTTTTCTCACATAATATATATATATATACACACATACACATAAACAACATTACAAAGCGTCGTAAGAGCATATATATAATATTATATTATACTATATAATATATTATACTATATACCCTGTATTATGTTATATTATATATATGTAACGGTTTTTGTGAACCGGCCTGACCCCCCCAATCTCATATTGGCCCCTGTGGTCTAACCGGTCCGCATTACAGTGTGACAGTGTCTGGTGGTGCACCTGTTGGCAACAGGACTCCTGAGTCTCCCGCATGATGGTGTATGGGGATGACCCGTCCAGACAGGCAGCTGAGGTAGTGTGCTGAGTCCTACCTATTTCCAGTGCAGCGCCTCCACCTCATCAGGGTCCCTTCGGTCACTTGGGGATGGTCCTGGCGAGGAACTCCTCTGTGGTGCTCCTCTCTGTACAATCACTCCACACATGTACACGAGAGGGTTTGTAATTAAGAGCATCTTTATTGCTTGAGGTGGGCTAGCTGCCCCTCGCAGTAGTCTCTCTAGCCACTCATAATCATTAGTGCTTCCCTTTGAAAGGTGTAATTCTCCTTAAATTAGGGATTCCCTATCCCAGCCGGGATGTCTTTACTCTGTGCCAGGTCCCTGCACACAGTCTTCCTATTCAGCTACTATAACATAACTCTTACTCCTCTCAGAACTCTGGCAGAACTCTGGCAGAACTCTGGCAGAACTCTGGCAGAACGAACTCTTAGACACAGTGCTGTGCCTTATGTACACTCTGGAAGCTGACACACCTCTGACATCACTAACCAGGGAGTCAAAGCATGTGACCACTCCCATCCATACATAGGGCACCTCACCAGGGTGTGAGGGCAAACCTCCATAATTACTGCTGGCATGCCCACAACTTACCAGGCCTTACTGTCAGCAGGAGAGATGACTGTAGCCATTTTACATGACCGCTACATTCTCCCCCTGGTGAATCCCATCGTCCTCGCTGGGACCTAAATTTGAATACCTTCCTCCAGGAAGCACTGTAACACAAAACATAATTGTTAACATTACACAGATTTGCACTATACAACAGAAAAATGACTACAGTGACATCTCGCCAAGCCCGCCCCGATCAGCAGCCACGAGCCCGCGTAATGCCTCAGTACCCCCTAATAATAGTGACTCGGGTCAGGTTTTCTAACCTCTTTACCACCCATGTCCAGGACCGTGACATGATAATGCCTAGGCAGTCCCCTCTCGGGCCTATAGGTCACCCTGTGTTTATGTATATTCCTCCCTATACTCCACACTCGCATCAGGTGATCTATTCTGTCCTCTGCCCTCCTTCCAGTAACTTCACTCCCCTTACTGACCAGATACATTTCGATGGTTTCCCTAAGCCACCTTTCCCTGTTTTCTTCTATCTCCTCCATGAGGGGTTCGGGGACATAAGGGTACTCCAACCCGTGGGAAGACTTATATCGAGCCATTATTGACCGTTCCGCTCTACTGATCCTAGTCAGATCAGCCCTACCTGCCCTCCCAGGTAGCACCCATGACAGGGGTTCATCAGGGTCCACAGGGTCTGATAGTGTGTCAGGACCCATGGGCTCTATCTCCCTGTGCTCAATCTTAATCCACCTGTCCTGCAACTCCTTGTCTCTTTGCTCAGGGGTGAATTCTCCTTCGGCCCACCAAAAATCTACTACCTCCTCCCTACGGATGAGAAACCGCGTACGGTCCATCCAGGCTACATAGCCTTCAAAGAGTGGGGCCCACCAACGGTGTTCTTTGAACCTGTGCGAATCCCCTGAGTCACTCTCGCCCGCATCCCCCCACGAAAATACCCCCGATGTCCGTGCCGACCGTGGTACGGACCACCGTGATGATCCCAGGGCCTTGTCCTCTGTTTTGTTGGTCGCAGGAGGCAACCACCGGCCTACCGCGGCCTTACCTAATTCTCCCCAACCCCGAGAAATGCCCTCCGTAGCGCAACTGCGCTGTCTTTCCCCAGTCCGTCTCTCCTCCCCCCCCAAAGGTATGTCCACAAGTTCTAGGCTAGGCGGGGACCCCGTGGAACAGGTGATGGGGCAGGGAGTTTACCTAGGGCGTGGGGTTGGGCGTAAGGGCAAGAGGGGATGCGCCACGGGGCAACGACCCGTTCCCGGCTGTCCATGGACTGATCCAATGAGGATAGCTCACCCTCCTCAGTCTGCGGTTCGCCCATCCAGCTCTTGGGCCCTTGAGGTGATCGGGGACCTTCACCCGATCGCCGAAGCGTCGCTGCATCCTTTCCGTCTGTTCCGCCGTCGCCACCGGAAATGATGTCCTCTCCGGAACCGGAACCGCCGCCATCTTGAGTCGGACCCCCATGCGGGATCTCTTCCTCGATGACGACATCCGGAAGCTCCGCCGTCGTCTCCACCGGAAGTGGTATCTTCTCCGCACGTGCGTCTTGGGCCTGGCACGGCCTTGTTTCCGCTACACCGTCTACCGGAGCAAGGTAAGTAAGTGTCTTTCTCTTACCATTCCGCAGGGGTGTAGGCGGCTCTCGCCTGTCGCCGCTATATCCTGGGGCGGAGGGACTCCGTCTCTCGGCTCGCCGATCTGCGGGGGACGCCCTGCTTTCCAGGCTGCTACTCACGCCACGGGGTGTCGTCCTCCCCGGTTCTGTCCTGGGCCTTGATTTCACCTCCGCTAGCTCGCAGAGATCCTCATCCGAGTAGTCTCCCTTCCCCGACTTAGGGGTCACCGATCGGGCGATAGTCTCTTTTCAGTGCGGTCAGGGGGTGACCCGACCGTCTCGGTTGCTGCTGACCCAGCCGATTTAATCGACTCCAGTCCCCTTTCTCCGGGACATGCACGACTGATCCACAGTGCACCAGGGGACTCGGCGGAGCGCCTAGCCGTATCCCCCGGGGGGTCAGCAGATTGGATCGGAATGAACGTCGGCATTGGCCACAAGTATAATGTCCCGCATTGTGGGCAACGTGCCGCTGTATTGACCATGCCTCCGGGCAGCCCGCATTGAAGGCAGAGCCCGACCACCGTCTCGGTGTTGGCCACCCTGACTACCAGTACCCCGCCGGGTACCGAGTAGGGCTGGGTGGAGACCATAGTGCCCACAGTGGAGGAGCAGGCCATTCTTTTAGTAGGGACCACTTCCTGTATGGGTCTCTCCAGGTCAGTGGTTCCTCGCAACTGACTGGTAGAAGTTGCTGGGCCAGCCACTTCCTGCTTCGGCTCCTCCCTCCGCTGGCATAGCTGGAACCCGCCCCCAGGGGTTGCAATTATGGGCGGTTCCCACAGGGGAATAGCATGCCCCTTAATTAAGGCCGCGCCTTTCTCAGTCCTGGGGGGCGCGGTCTGCGTTTTCGCCTTTTCCTGGCAGCCGCCTTGCGTGCAAAATATCCCTCCTTTTTGCACGTTACCTCCGCGGCCGGAACTACTTCTTGTAGTGGCGCCATCTGGATATCAGTCCCTGGGCCCAGTGGGTGCATTCCCACAGGCCATAGTTGAAAGTCACTCCCCCTGGTGGAAATCAGGGGAGGGTCCCATAGACTAAGCGGTTGACTCAGCACAGGGGCCGAGTGAGTCACTGTCCATGAAGGCGCAGCCATAGCTTTCGCGCCATACCACCCATCAGGGCGGGGCTCTGCTGTTCGCGCCATTCCCGGCCAGCTTTTTGCAAGTCCTGAATCAGCCAATTTCTCTGCGACTGGCCCACGCGGTCTCCCTAGCAAGCGGGAACCGCCATTTTGGATAGCTTTTAAGCCCGAAATGTCAGTTTGTTTGCTTTCCTCGCTGGGTTCCCCCCCAGTTATCACAATGTCCTCACACTCTTCAAGGGTGGCCCCTCGGTGTCCCAGACAGGACAAAAACGGGGCAGCCACAGCCTTCGCTCCACTCCAGAGCAGATTAGTTAAAGACAGCTCAGCGACAGTTTGCTCTTCAGTGGGGCGCACGCCACGGGTGCCTTCCCCATCAGCCTCTGGTCGCCATTTTGGGCTCTCCGCACCACGCGGATCCTCCATTCCTTGGGTTGTCACGCTCTCGTACCAATTATCGTACATGGGGCTCCGCTCTGCGGGGCAGCCACCACACCAGTACAATAAAGATTGCTCAGATGCACCACCACATGTGTACCTGATCTAGGCTGGACTCATGTTGCACTACCTCAGGCTAGGCTCACTCTCTCAGTGTCTGCTGTAACTCCTTCCTCCCAGTCTGTGCTCCCTATGGTAAGTGTCTGGAATGGGCTAGAGTACTCTGGCTCTGCCATGCAGTACTTGGGCGTCTACCTCTCTTGGTCAGCCTAGCGCAGACCCTCTCCAGGATTCCTGACCACGTTAACAGGCTATCCCTTCTGGCGTCCTACCAACTAGCACTACCTCAAAGTGACTCGGTCAACTATAGCCCGGCTCCAAACCCCTCACTCCTTTCAGGCCCCTAGGTCGTCCCTGCGAACTGACAATACCCTGTCAGCCCCTGGCCACCCCTAGGTCCGTCCCAACGCAGCACAGAGTTGCAGCAGACACTCTCCCTGTTTCCCAGTGTGCCTAGCTAGAGCCTGTCCTGTTGACAGATCTGATCTCAGCAGCGCCTCCAAATGTAACGGTTTTTGTGAACCGGCCTGACCCCCCCAATCTCATATTGGCCCCTGTGGTCTAACCGGTCCGCATTACAGTGTGACAGTGTCTGGTGGTGCACCTGTTGGCAACAGGACTCCTGAGTCTCCCGCATGATGGTGTATGGGGATGACCCGTCCAGACAGGCAGCTGAGGTAGTGTGCTGAGTCCTACCTATTTCCAGTGCAGCGCCTCCACCTCATCAGGGTCCCTTCGGTCACTTGGGGATGGTCCTGGCGAGGAACTCCTCTGTGGTGCTCCTCTCTGTACAATCACTCCACACATGTACACGAGAGGGTTTGTAATTAAGAGCATCTTTATTGCTTGAGGTGGGCTAGCTGCCCCTCGCAGTAGTCTCTCTAGCCACTCATAATCATTAGTGCTTCCCTTTGAAAGGTGTAATTCTCCTTAAATTAGGGATTCCCTATCCCAGCCGGGATGTCTTTACTCTGTGCCAGGTCCCTGGACACAGTCTTCCTATTCAGCTACTATAACATAACTCTTACTCCTCTCAGAACTCTGGCAGAACTCTGGCAGAACTCTGGCAGAACGAACTCTTAGACACAGTGCTGTGCCTTATGTACACTCTGGAAGCTGACACACCTCTGACATCACTAACCAGGGAGTCAAAGCATGTGACCACTCCCATCCATACATAGGGCACCTCACCAGGGTGTGAGGGCAAACCTCCATAATTACTGCTGGCATGCCCACAACTTACCAGGCCTTACTGTCAGCAGGAGAGATGACTGTAGCCATTTTACATGACCGCTACATATATATATATAATACAGTATAGACACTATATAATTTGTGTGTGCTGCATATCTTATTGCGTGCGTAAAATATTTGGTGTATTTTAGTGTTAAAAATGCCTTTAGGAACGGAACCTTTCATTTAAACAGTGTTCCTATGGGAAAACGTGTTTCGCTTTACAACGTTTCGCTATCCAACGCCATTTTGAGTAACGCATTGTGTCGGATAACCGAGGACTGCCTGTATATCACAATGTATCTGATTAATAATACCTTAAGAAGATACCTGATCTGCATATTGGATGTATCCTCTGTTGGAATGTGGGATTTTGTGAAGTACCATGTTACTCCCCCCTCCCCTCCCCGATCATCCTTATAATCCCATTCGCTAATTTCCTGCTTTCTGTGTCCCCCATAATGCATTGCATGTAAAACTGCTCATCTGGAGGCAAAATAACAGATTAAGTTAAAAAACAAAAACAAAAAAACAATATCTTAAGAAATGAAAAAGCCTGACTGCACTGAGACTGCTGCGCAGATACAGGGATATGTAATTCCCAGAGCCCGTTAGCTGCAAACCACATGTGATACTTACCTGTGTGCCAGGCGGCTGCATGAACGGGTAACCTGTACGTGTGTCTGGGTATGTGCCAATACGGCACAGTCAGCCCTGAGCACCAACGCTGCTCTGACTGGCTCAGCTCTCCGCCTGTCCGCCCGCCACCTTGCATGGACAGGTTTTAAACCCCTTCGCTTAAACCTGTACTTTATTAACACCTCACAGACCAGAGACCTGCAGGACATCACTCCATTAACCACTGCACTGCGAGAGACCTGCAGAACATCACTCCATTAATCCCTGCACTGAGAGACCTGCAGAACATCACTCCATTAACCACTGCACTGCGAGACCTGCAGAACATCACTCCATTAATCCCCGCACTGCGAGACCTGCAGAACATCACTCCATTAACCTGCGCACTGAGAGACCTGCAGAACATCACTCCATTAACACCCGCACTGAGAGACCTGCAGAACATCACTCCATTAACCCCCGCACTGCGAGACCTACAGAACATCACTTCATTAACCCCTGCACTGCGAGAGGCCTGCAGATCATCACTCCTTGAACCTCCGCACTGCGAGATGCCTGCAGATCGTCACTCCTTTAACCCCTGCACTGCAAGAGACCTGCAGAACATCACTCCTTTAACCCCTGCACTGCAAGAGACCTGCAGAACATCACTCCATTAACCCTCGCATTGTGAGAGACGTGCAGAACATCATTCTATTAACCAGAGAGAGGTAAATAGAGGGATGTTCTGCAGATCTGGTCTGAGAAAGGTTAATGGAGTGATGTTCTGCAGGTCTTTGCTTTGCAAGGCATTAATAGAGTGATGCTCTGCAGGTTTCTTGCAGTGTGGGGCTTAATGGAGTGGTGCTCAGCAGGTCTCCAGAAGTGCAAGGGTTAATGGAGCGGTGCTCTGCAGGTCTCTGGCAGTGCAAGAGTTAATGGAGTGATGGTCTACAGGTCCTTGGCAATGTGGGGGTTAATGGATGTTCTGCAGGTCTCTGGTAGTGTGGGGGGTTCATAGAGTGATGCTCTGCAAGTCTGGCAGTGTGGGGGTTAATGGAGTGATGTTCTGCAGGTCCCTAGCAGTGCGAGGGTTAATGGAGTGGTGCTCCGCAGGTATTTGGTAATGTGGGGGTTAGTGGAAGGATGTTCTGCAGGGCTCTGGCAGTGTGGGGGTTAATAGTGATGTTCTGCAGCAGGTCTCTGGCAGTTTGGGAGTTAATGGCATGATGCTCTGCACGTCTGGCAGTGTGGGGGTTAATGGAATGATGCCCTGCAGGTCTCTGGCAGTGTGGGGGTTAATGGAGGAATGTTCTACAGGTCCCTGGCAGTGCGAGGGTTAACGGAGTGATGCTCTGCAGATCCCCGGCCGTGGGAGGGTTACACACCGTGCGTGTGGATTTGGCGCGCTCTCGCTATCCTTTTCGAGTCACAATGTCAAGCTGCTCTTGGTAACCGCAGTGACCTCTCACCCCCCCTCCCCTCCCCCGCCTCCCCCGCCTCCCCCACACTATCTATAGCTTCCTTTCTCTCTTCTTCCCTCCTTTATCTATTTACTACACAGTGGCCAGATTTAACCCCATGCAGCCCAATGCGTTGCTGGTCCCCTCTGGCAGTCAGGGGGTTGACGCTGGGTTTTCGATCGGATAAAATATTAGCCCCCAAAGTCTCCTCTATTCAACTGTGCACCAAAGTTTGCACTTTTAGGCGATCTCTAACGTTGAGAAATACAGGGGTAACCCAACCTCAAAATAGTGCGCTCCAGCACACGCCAACAAGAAAGAAAATACTAATAATTGCATCAGCAGACATCACACTGCAATTTCCAAGCTCTGTCGGGACATAAAAATGGCAGCCAGCGCGTCAATGCATGCCCACGCAGTTCTCCCCTTTCACAGCCCCTCTCTGTGATGATCAGCGCTGAAAAGCTGCCTCTGATTCATGGACATCAGAAAACCAGAAGGTCCTATAGCAGGGCTGGCAAACTCCAGCCCTCAAGGGCCGAACAGAGCAAGCAAGCCTGGGCCGCCGCTCCAACAACTGCATGTTTAAATGTCCCGGGCGGGACCGCTACACTGCCTAGACAGGCCGCTCCATCTTTAAACGGGACATTTAAAGATGGCGTGTCGGAATGCCCTGTCAAAGCAGTGTAAGGCCTTGTCCAGGGTGGAAACAGGCGCGATGGCGCTCCAGCGCTGCGCCCTGCTCGGCCGGACGATTCCTGGCTGGCTAGGTGCGCGCACGTCTGGGGGCGCGGCTTGCGAGCAGCATTGTCGCAACGTGTCCAGCGTAAGCGCGCACCCGCTCAGCACCACCCTGGACGAGGCCTAACGGTCCTGTGGGACATTTAAGCATGCAGTGGTTGGAGCGAGCAGTCGGTCGCAGCAGACCTGGCTTGTCGGGTTCGGGGGTCGGGCGCAGGAGCGGACATTGCGGCTAAATGTCCCTGCGGCGAAGTGTCCCGGCGGCACAACGCCAGTGGAGTCCAGTCCGCGGCCAAACGTCCCAGACCGTGGCGAGTACGCTTCCTTGAAACGGTGAGTTTTCAGGGAGTGTTTAAACATCTGAAAGCTGGGGGAGAGTCTGATGGTGTCTGATGGTGCGCGGTAAGGAATGTTAGAGAGGGGGCAGCACGGGAGAAGTCTTGCAGGCGGGCGTGAAATAAGGTGGGAGGAAAGGCGGATGTCGTGGGCAGAACGTAGGGGGCGTATGAGTGTATTTGTGGATGAGGGCTGAGATGTAAGGGGGGAGGGGGGGGGCAGTGTCCTTGAAACCTTTGTAAATCATTACTACGGTTTTAAATTTAATTCTAGAGACTATGGGAAGCCAGTGCAGGGATATATGTAGTGGAGCAGCAGAAGTGGAGCGGTGAGTGAGGTGATGAGTCCAGCAGCAGCATTTTAGATGGATTGGAAATGGGACAGGCGGATAAGGGGAATGGCAGCTAGGAGAAAGTTGCAGGGCTTGAGGTGTTGAGTACATTGTGGTGTTA